>NC_066561.1:6074020-6174020 GCF_024679095.1 Eriocheir sinensis | reverse complement strand
GGAGGAGGAGAGAGAGAGAGAGAGAGAGAGAGAGAGAGAGAGAGAGAGAGAGAAGAAGGTGGAGAAGTGTAAGAGGAGGAGGAGGAAGAGGAGAAGGAGGAGGATATTAGGTTCTGAAGGACGGGGAAAGGAAATGAAGAAAAATGAGAAGAAAGAGAGGCAGAGAGGGTGTGAAGAGAGTGTTAATGGAGAAAGAGGAGGAGGAGGAGGAGGAGGAGGAGAAGGAGGAGGAGAAGGAGGAGGAGGAGGAGGAGGAGGTGAAAGGAAAAATATTAGAAAGAAGAGATACAAAGTCTGTTTTTGCTCACTCTTCCTCCTCCATCTTCTCTCATTGTCTGTAGGGAAGAAAAAAATAAAAGGAAAAAGAATAGGAAAGAAAAGAAGGAAAGAAGGATAAGGAACAAGTGTGTGAAATAGTGTGTGTGTGTGTGTGTGTGTGTGTGTGTGTGTGTGTGTGTGTGTGTGTGTGTGTGTGTGTGTGTGTGTGTGTGCTTGCTTGTTTTTCTTTTTTTCTTTTTCCATCCAACTTGCGTCTTTTTATTTTCCTCTTTTTTTCACTCTCATTGTTCGTAAGAAAGAAATTGAGGAGAATATAGGAAAGAGTGTGTGTGTGTGTGTGTTTCTCCTTCCCCTCCTCCTCTTTTGTGTTCTTTTTTCAACTTCTTTTATTGGGAAGCGAAGAAGAGCGAGAAAACTCGGACTTAATCATCTTTCTATTCTTACAACGAAGCGAGAGGAAGAAAAATAAGGACAACAATGAATGAAAGGAAAATATGAGAGTTTGCCTACGTTTTCTCTCGCCTTCCACTTTATTGCGTAAGGAATGAATGAAGTGAAAAGAAAACGGGGTGAAAATGACAGTGAAAGTGATTGGCGCTTACCTGTCTTTCCCTTTCTGATACACCTGTTAATGATTCCTGTAACTTACCTTCTGTCTCGTCTTTATCTCTATCCTCTACATCCTCTTATTTGTCTTCCTCCTCCACCTCCTACTCCTCCATCCTCTTCCTTCTCCTCCCTTCTCTCCTCTCTCCCCTCTTCCTCTTACCTCTTTATTTTTACTCTTCTTTCTTCCCTTTCATCCAATCCCCTCTTTTCTTTTTTTTCCTTCTAGTTCATTTTGCTTTTTTCTCTATTTCTATTTTATCTTCTTTCTCTTCATCATCTTGTCTCCACTAACCTCCTCCTCCTCCTCCTCCTCCTCCTTCTCCTCCTCCTCCTCCTCCTCCTCCTCCTTCTCTTACAGTGTTATTAAAAGGAGTTGCATACGAACTTAAGGATATGACAAAAAATAAGAAATAATAATGGGATGATTGATTTTACAGTCCGTCTCGTCATTCTTTTTTCCTCCTTTTCTTTGTAGTTCAGAAAAAAAAGAGAGATTATGCATTGAAGGTTTTGCCGAAGAGAAATTGGAAATGGATAAAAAAAGAACGTGAAAATTAGTCTGTTTTAATCAGTCTTTCCTTTATTTCCATTCTTCGTGTGGTTGATAAAAGGTGTGAAAAGGTACGCTATTTATAAACCTGGGTGTAGAGTTGGGTACACACACACACACACACACACACACACACCAAAACAAGTTAGGACACGCACGTTAGCCCTAAAAGCTTTGGAAGAAGAAAAAACAACTCATTCATATTCATTAGTTTACCTGAGTAGTGTGTGTGTGTGTGTGTGTAGTGGAAGGAGAGGATAGACAGCACTGAATAAATATGAGAAGCAACGGAGAAGAAAATAAGGAAGGAAGGAAGGAAGGGAGGAAGGAAGGAGGGAAGGAAGAGAGCAAAGGAATGACGAGGAAGTAAAGAATGGGAAAGACGGAAGTAAGGGAAGGAAGGGAAGGAAGGAGTAAGCAATAGGAGAAAGAGAAGGAGAAGCATATGAGAGAGAGAGAGAGAGAGAGAGATGAAAGGTACCGCTCCGAGATGGTTTCAAAGGAGCGTACTATGAGATTAAAGGATAATGAAAAGGTAACAGAGAAAGGAATCGGATTTCCTTCACTTATCATCTTCCTCTTCTTCTTCCTTCACTTCCTCGTCCTCTTCCTCCTCTTCCATCTCCTCCTCCTTATCATCATCCTCCATATTCTTCGCTTCTGTATTTTTTCTTTTCTTCTTCCTCTTTTTTCTTGTCTTCTTCTTTCTCTTCTTCTTCTTCTTCTTCTTCTTCTTATTATTATTATTATTATTATTATTATTATTATTATTATTATTATTATTATTGTTTCTCTTCTTTTTCTTCTTCTTCTTTCTTTTACTCCTACTATGTCTTCTTGTTTTCATTCATATTAACAACACGGCGCTTATGATTAGGAGGTGTATTCTGAGCTTAATTAACACACCTCCGAAATCAAATAAAGGCAATCACTTTAAACTACACATTTTGATAACACATTTCCACCTTCACCTCCTACGACTTGCGACTAAAGATTCATCCCGGTATGTTCTAATGAAAGGAATGTATTTAGCAATTAAAACTTATCCTATTGTTGTTCAGGAGATCCTTCGTCCCGGTGTCCCTTGCGTGGTGAAGAACGAGAGAGAGAGAGAGAGAGAGAGAGCACAGCCTATCAATTAACCCGTTAGCCTCACTTCAACCTAGATTTAACTTTTCGAAAAAATATCAAGAGACACAATGGTTGCCTTCCCTAAAGCCAATTAACCAACAACTATTTTTTTCATAGTAACCAGCATGGATTCAGTAGAAATGGATCTGGCGTAACTTATATAATACCTTCTTCAATTATGTTTACGCTCGCTGGTTGGGATATAAGAGCACCCAATGGCGAATTTTGTTAAGGTTTTGAGTCTCCTATGTAAGGTTATCCCAAAATTGCAATCTGGCGGAATAGGCAAGGTTTTTTTTGTGTGGTTTAGTTAAAGACAATCTCACAGACCGGCAACAGAGAGATTTTACACACATCAAACTATCACATTGACTAAAAGCACCTATTTATTGTCGCACCTCAAGAATCGGTCCTGGTCTAAACACTCCTCATAGACATTTTAATTATCTAGAAAGTCACCCTCGCTTATAATCCACCAAATTCAGGGATGATACCAAATTAAGCGGTAAAGTAACGTGCGCTGCAGCCTGGGACCAAATCTAGCTAGGTGTTCTCTATCTGTTTCCCGGCGGCACGTTGGCGGAGTGATAGGTCTGGGGGGGTGTAGGAGCCTTGTTCTGTTCAGTGTTGATTTGCCACGTGTGCCCGATCAGCAGGGACGTTAGCCGGAGAGATTCCCCCGCTACAGATAAACACTTCTGGCGTTTGTTCTTCCTGTGTTCCTCCTTCTCCTTCTTGTTCTCATAGTCCCCTGCTTCCTCTTCCTCATCCTCCTCTTACTACTACTACTACTACTACTACTACTACTACTACTACTACTACTACTTGTTCTCCTCCTATTCCTCCTCCTACTCCTCCTTATCATCCTTATCCTCCCTACTTCTCTTCCCCCTCCTCCTCTTTCTCTTCCTCCTCCTCCTCCTCCTCCTCCTCCCGCCGTAATTAGCCAGGAGGGCACTTAGACAATACCTGTGCCGTGAGAGGTCATTACTGCCTCAAGTCTTCAGGTACGAGGGGAATTTGCAGGTAATTAATCATTATAATTTGAGCATGAAATAGCTGTTCAAGGAAGTTGTGTCGGCAATACCCCTGTGGAAAGAGAGAAAAAGGAGGAGGAGGATGAAGAGGAAGAGGAGACAGATAATTATAATGCCGATAATGATGAAAACGATAATTAGTTTGCTAGAAAAAAATAATAATGAGCATCTTCTTTAAGCTGGTAACAGTGAAATTCAGTTCGTGTATTTATATTCTTTTTTTCACATACTTATATTTCCACTCCAACATTCATTCATTTTTCCCCCTGTAAAGTCTATGTTAATCTTTTATAATTGTTTCCTACTCCTCCTTATCAATTCGTATACATATTTACTTTCCTATTTTGTTCTTCTTTTCTTCCTGTGAGAATGTATGAATCTCGCTTGTATTACTTTGATCAATGGTGGACGCGGGAAGCTCTCTCTCTCGATCCATATAAGCAAGACAACAAGAGAAAAAAAACTCGTGTTCGCCTCGCTTCCCTCATTCCATATTAGTCAGGGATGTTATTTCTTAGCTCATGGAAAGCCTTTGTAGCGGTGACACTGTTTTATGATATGTATCTGTTTGTTTCTCTCTCTCTCTCTCTCTCTCTCTCTCTCTCTCTCTCTCTCTCTCTCTCTCTCTCTCTCTCTCTCTCTCTCTCTCTCTCTCTCTCTCTCTCTCTCTCTCTCTTCTTCTTCTTCTTCTTCTTCTTCTTCTTCTTCATCTTTTCTGTCTGTCTTTCTTCCCAAAGTGATATATTTTTGTGCCTGATGTTTTGGATTCAGTTTTATCTCGGTTCTACGTGTTTTTCTTTTCTTTTACTCTCTCTCTCTCTCTCTCTCTCTCTCTCTCTCTCTCTCTCTCTCTCTCTCTCTCTCTCTCTCTCTCTCTCTCTCGTACTCTTTACTGTCTGTCTTTCTCCCCGTCTCTTTTAGCCTGTGTATCTGTCCGTCTGTCTTTCTTTCCTGGCTGATTGCACCGGTTTTTTAATATTTGTTGGTCTGTTTAACTTTTTTTTTCTGTTTGTACGTCTGTTTCTCCTCCAGTTCGTGTCCTTGTCCTTTTGCACTTTCTTCCGCTTGACAGTTTTTTTCTTCCATTCATTTTCAAGTTTTTTTTTTTTTATCGCTCAGTGACGAAAGAAAAAGATATAAATAAGTTAATTCACTCACGTAGTTTTTTTTCTACATTTTTTCCTTCACCAGATTATTATTTTTTTTCTCTTTATCTTTCTCTCCACGTTTTTGTCGGCACTGCTGTCATTTTTTATCAACTTTTATCTTCGTCTTATTCCACTTCATTTATCCTTATTATATCTTTTTTTCTATCTTCCTTTTCTTTCCTCACAATGTTTGCCTCGTGTCATCTCACTTCACTTTTGTCTGTTCTGCTCTCAATTTTTTTTTCATTATCTTTTATCTTCGTCTTATTCCACTTCATTTATCCTTATTATGTCTTTTTTTCTATCTTCCTTTTCTTTCCTCAATGTTTTCCTCGTTTTATCTCACTTCACTTATTCTCATTATCCTTTTTTTTCTCTTCTCTTTTTTTCTCTTCTTCCGTTCCCATCTTATTCAATCACCTTTAATTGTGTTGTCAGGTAATGTCGGTCTTTCCACGTTTTTGTCTGTACTACTGTCAACTTTTTTCATCAACTTTTATCTCTTTTTTCTATCTCTTTTTTTTTCTTTCCTCACAATGTTTGCCTCGTCTTATCTCACTTCACTTATCCTCATTATCTCTTTTTTTTTTCTTTCTCTTTTTCTCTTCTTCCGCTCCCATCTTTTTCAATCACCTCTCATTTGTTCTCAGGTAATGTCACTCTTTGTCTCACCTAACTTGATTATGATATTTTTTTTCTCTTTTTTATGATTCTCCCTCGCCGTCCATCACCTGTCAACCTTATTTCCACGCCCCATGGCTTTCTTTCTTTGTCTAAACTCGCCTGACTCACACTACATATTTATCATCTTTGTCTTTTAACACCATCTTCTCATCACCTTGCAGCTATTTCCATCACTTATTCTCCTTCTTATCTCATTCAATCACATCTTTTTATTTGTATCAGTCTCTGTATTGTTCTTCTGACCCTTCTCCTTCCTTCCTTCCTTCTCATCCTTTTCTATTTTTATTTATCTCTTTTTTTATCTAACTCATATTCCATCTATTCCCTACATAATGTTTTTTTTCCTCCCTCCTCCTTCCTTCTCATCCTTTTCTATTTTTATTGGTCTCTTTTCATCTAACTCATATTCCATCTATTCCCTACATAATGTTTTTTTTCCTCCCTCCTCCTTCCTTCTCATCCTTTTTCATTTTTATTGGTCTCTTTTCATCTAACTCATATTCCATCTATTCCCTACATAATGGGGTTTTTCCTCCCTCCTCCTCCTTCCTTCCCATCCGTTTTATCTATGTTTGTATCTTTATAATCTCGTTCCTTCACCTTTCAACTTTATTCATCGCTTATTGTTCTTCTCACCCTCCCTTCCTCCCATTCTTTTATTTTTGTTTTTCTTTTTATTTAGTTTTTCCGTTACTCTTCATCTACTCCCTATATACTGCCTGTCTTTTCCTTCCTTCTCTTTCCTTCCTTTTTTAATTTTTGTTTGTCTTTTCATTACATTCCCATCACCCTCCATCTATTCCCGCTAATGTCTTCTACTTACTTATCCTTCCTTCCCGTCCCTTTTGTATATATAGGTCTGTATATAACGTTTTCCATCACCTTTCTTTATTTTCTTGTCTTGGTCTCCCTCTTCCTTCTTTTGCATATTTTTTTTTTTTTTTTTTTTTTTTTATGTTTACAACATTTTCCCTAAACACTTTAACCATTTCCATCACGTATTGTCCTTCCCTTCCTTCCCATCACTCATTAACTGTCTTTCATATAGTGTAATTCTTCTTGTAACCTCATTTCTTTCCTCTTCACTTTATTTTATTTGCTGTATTACTTCCTCTTATTTCATTCATCTTCTCATCCTTTTCTTTTTCCTCCTCCTTTTTTTCTGGCACTATATATATCGTGATGAGTTTGCTCCCGCCCATATCGTGTTTCTCTCTCCGTTTACCACTTGCTCTCCCCCTCTCCTTCCCTTATATCTCTTTCCCTCTCTCCCTCCCTCCCTCCCTTATCGTGTATCTCTCCCTTACTTCTTCCTCTCATCCCCTCTCCCTTCCCTTATATATCTTCCCCTCTCTCTCCTTCCCTCCCTCCCTTATCGTGTATCTCTCCCTTACCTCTTACTCCCCTCCCTCCCTCCCTCCCATAATTTTCCCTGTCTCTCTCTTACACACACCTGGCCAGACGGAAATTGCTCTAAGTGACGCGAGAAGGTTTTTTTTTACCTCTCTCTCTCTCTCTCTCTCTCTCTCTCTCTCTCTCTCTCTCTCTCTCTCTCTCTCTCTCTCTCTCTCTCTCTCTCTCTCTCTCTCTCTCTCTCTCTCTCTCTCTCTCTCTCTCTCTCTCTCTCTCTCTCTCTCTCTCTCTCTCTCTCTCTCTCTCTCTCTCTCTCTCTCTCTCTCTCTCTCTTCTGCTTTCTGTAAATTAATGGAACGGAAAAAATAGACGTAAATGACTTCAAGAGAATTGTGTGTGTGTGTGTGTGTGTGTGTGTGTGTGTGTGTGTGTGTGTGTGTGTGTGTGTGTTTAATGAAGAGAGAATGTTTCGTCCCCAAGCTTTCATATTACATCCATTCATAAACACACACACACACACACACACACACACACACACACACACACACACACACACACTCACACACACACACCTGCCCCCTTACCTGCTTGCTCACCTTTATTTAACGCTAAGAGAATGTCGCATCAACCTTATTAACCCCTTTCTCTCCCTTTTATCCCTCCTCCTCTTTCCTTCCCTCCACACCTCCTTCTCTCTCCATGTTTTCCTTTTCTTTCCCTTCACATTTCTCCCCTTTTTTCTTACGTCTACCTCCTCCCCTTTTCTTATTTTTCATCTCTCTCTCTCTTACCTTCCTTCCCTTCTTTCCTTTTCCTTCTCTCTCTTTCTTACCTTCCTTACCTCTTTCCTTCCCTCCACCTCCTTCTCTCTCCATGTTTTCCTTTTCTTTCCCTTACCTTCCTTCCCCTCTTTCCTTCCGTCTATCTCTTTCCCTTTTCATACTTTCCTTCTCTCTCCCTTACCTTCCTTTCCCTCTTTCCTTCCCTTTCCATATTTTCCTTCTCTCTTCCCTGCCTTCCTTCCCCTCTTCCTTCTTCTTTTCTCTCTTTCTTACTCCCCTCCCCCTCTTTCCTTCCGTCTACCTCCTTCCCTTTCCTTATTATCCTCTCTTTCTTCATTTCCTCCCCCTCTTTCCTCCCCTCTACATTCTCTTTCCATAGTTTCCTTCTCTCCTTCACTTCTCTTCCCCTCTTTACTTCTGTCTACATTCTTCACTTCCCATATTTTCCTCCTCCCTCCCTTTCCTTCCTCATCTCCTTTCCTTCTGTGCACCCATTACCCTTTCTCTATTCTCCTTCCCTTTCTTTATTTTCCTTCCCTTTCCTTACTTCTTTATTTCCTCCTATAATATATTTTTCTTTATTATATCTCCGCTTTCCCTTTCCTTATTTTCCTCTGATCTAATTCTCAGCATTTACTCTCATCTCTTTGCTTCTTCTTTTTCATTATTTTTCTACTATGTCCCTTCTAACACTTTATTTTTTTTTTATCTCAACATCACAGGCCTCTTGCAGACTCCTAAGTTCTTATGTTCTTATGTTCTTCCCTGTTCTTATATTCCTCGTACTGGGATTTATTTAATAGGGTACTGGGATTTATTTCAAGGAGCGTAAGCAACAGAAGCCCCGAAGTCTTCCTCAAACTATATTTAGCATTAGTTAGACCTCATCTTGACTATGCGGTTCTGGTCACCTTACTATAGAATGGATATCAAAATGTTAGAATCGGTGCAGAGGAGGATGACTAAGATGATTCAGGGGTTGAGAAACTTGCCATACGAGGAAAGACTCAAACAGTTAAACTTGCATTCTCTAGAAAGGCGAAGGGTGCGTGGAGACATGATCGAGGTTTATAAATGGATGAAGGGCTTTAATAAGGGAGACATTCATAAGGTTTTGTTGGTAAGAGAACCGGGTAGGACACGAAGTAACGGGTTTAAACTGGATAAATTCAGATTCAACAGGGACATAGGCAAAAATTGGTTTACTAACAGGGTGGTGGATGAGTGGAATAGGCTTAGCAGTCACGTGGTGAGTGTCAATACAATTGTCACATTCAAAAATAGACTAGATAAATTCATGGACAGCGATATTAGGTGGGTTAGATACACGGGAGCTTAGGGTCAAAGGAGCTGCCTCGTACAGGCCTGCCGGCCTCTTGCAGACTCCTGCGTTCTTATGTTCTTATGTTCTTATGTTATCATATAATCATCCCTTTAATTCTTCTTTTTCTTATTTTTCTCATATCTTCCTCTTATTTTTTACTCTATCGCTTCACCTCCTCCCTCTTTATCATTTACTCATCTCTTTAACTTTTTCTTATTTTCCTCTTATCCTCCTCTGATTTACTCAATCGCTTCACATCTTCCCTGCCATTATTTTCCCCCTTCCTCTCACCTCGGCACATCGGCCCTTGAGCCTGTGACGGGAAAGAACCCATTACCCCGGTACCCAGGGCAGGGGCATCATCCGGGTTACCACAGTTTACCTTTTTCAGGCTTCCGCAGGTACCTGGTTCTCATCACTTGCCACTCTTTTATCCCTCTATGTCTTCCCTTGATCGATTTACCCTCCTCTCCCCGTTGTTTATTCCACTTTCCCTTCTTCCTTTCCCTTTTTTCTTCCCGTGTTTTTTCCTTTCCTGAATTTACTCCCTCCTTACCTGTCCACTGTTGCCACTCTTTTATCCCTCTATCTCTTCCCTTGATCGATTTACCCTCCTCTCCCCGTTGTTTATTCCACTTTCCCTTCTTCCTTTCCCTTTTTTTCCTTCCCGTTCATTCCCTTCCTCTTTGCCTGTTCCTCTCTCTTTCCTTGGCTTTTCTTTTGTTTCTTTCCTTCATTGTCATTCCCTTATACCTTCTGACACCACCATTTGTCGAAAGAATACGAATAGATAGAAATGAAAAACTTGACGAGGAGGAAGAGGAGGAGGAAGAAGAGAAGGAGGAGGTGGAGGAAGAAGAGAAGGAGAAGGAAGAGGAGGTGGAGGAAGGAGAGGAGAATTTTGGTGATGGCTTGCATAAAAAAAAAAAAAGGAAAGGAAAGGCGCTAAAGGAAAACGAACGAGAGAAAGAAGAAGGATCAAAAGAAAAGAGAAGATAAGGGAAAAGAACGGAGGAGGAGAAGGAGAAGGAAGAGAAGGAGAATTTGGTGACTGGTTGCATATAATAAAAAAAAAAAAAAAACGAAAAGGTGCCAAAAGAAAACAAAGGAGAGAAAGAAGAGAAATAATAAAAAATGAAAACAAAACCAAAGGAAAAAAAAAGGGAAGGAGGAGAAGAAGGAAGAGGGGATTTTGTTGAAGGGTCATATGCAAGAGAGCGAGAGAGAGAGAGAGAGAGAGAGAGAGAAAACGTCCAAAAGAAAAAGTGGAGAGAAAGAATAAAAGAATCAAAACAAAACAAAAGAGAAAGAAAAAAAGGACGTAGGAGGAGGAAGAGGAGGAGAAGGAGGAGGAGGAGGAGGAGGAGGAGGAGGAGGTAGTTCATACGCAGATAAAAGAAAGACATAAACAACTGCGTCATCTCCTCAATACGACCAAAACAGACCCAGCCATTGTCTCCCCAAGATCGCCTCCCGGGAAACAATGCTCGGGGTTCTTGGGTCGCCGGGGTCGTACAATCAGGGCTCTACCTCGTGTTTGGAGAGGCGGCCAGGGACACACAGGTAAACAAACACGTGCCAGATACACCGGGGCGAGGCTCTCCGGTAGGCAGGTAGACAAACAGAGAGGCAGCCATATGAACGCTCTCGTAAACAGGGATACAGATGGATGAGCGGGTAGGTAGACAGTTAGGCAGACATGGAAATAGGTAGACAGGCAAAATGACAGCCACATGGACGGTCCGATAAGGAGGGAGACAGAGAGATAGAGAAACGGGAAGACAGACAGATAGACAAGCAGGTAAAAAGACAGGTAGATGAGAAGGTAGATAAAGAGGCAGAGAGACACGGAAATAGATAGACAGGCAAAATGACAGCCACATGGACGGTCCGATAAGCAGTTAGACAGAGAGATAGAGAAACAGGAAGACAGACAGATAGAGATACAGGTAAAAAGACAGGTAGATAAGCAGGTAGACAGACAGTTAGGCAGAGAGACACGGAAATAGATAGACAGGCAAAACGACAGCCACATGACGGTCCGATAAGCAGGTAGACAGAGAGATAGAGAAACAGGAAGACAGACAGATAGAGAAGGAGGTAAAAAGACAGGTAGATGAGCAGGTAGACAGACAGATTGGCAGACAGAAACGTAAACAGACAGGCAAAACGAGAGCAATATGGACGGTCCGATATGCTAGTAGACAGACAGAGACATGAGCAGGTAGATAAACAGACAGATAAACAGGTAGGCAAACAGACTGCTAAACAAATAGACAGACAGAGATGAAACATTTAAATAGATAGACAGGAAAAGACAGCCATTTGAACGGTCTGATAAGCAAATAGACAGACAGATAGATTTGCAAGTTGATAGACAAATAGACAGACAGTCATAGGAGGTTGAAAGACAGTCGCACAGGTAGACAGATGGACAGACAGGTTGCAAGGTATAAAGAGCTAGACAGAGGTAGGCAAGATTGCATTTACTTTATATATGAGATTTTTACCTTTCAATATTTACAGGTATATTCTACTTACCTTCTATGTTCCTATTCTTCTATATTCCTATTTACCCATAATCGTAAATACATATATACGGTCCTACCTACCTAGCTTCCTACTTACCTACCTCCCACCTACCTTCATACCCCCCCCCCAACACACACACACACACACACACACACACACACACACACACACACACACACACACACACACACACACACACACACGTAAAGTTGCTCTTGGTAAAACAAACATAGTGATTTCCTTTGGTCCGGTAATGAAGCGTTTGTTGTTATACAATGATCAATCGTCTGTTTATTTGTTAGTGTTGATGTTGCTTCTGCTGCCGCTGCTGTTGCTGTTGTTGTTTATGGCAGCGTTGTTGTTGGTGTTGTTGTTGTGGCTGTTGTGTTTGCGTTAATGGTTCAGCTGAGTGTGTTGAGGTCATTTCATCGTTTGTTTTCTCTTTTCTTTAAATTGCCTTTATTTTTTCCTCCCATGCCACTTCTGTTTTCATATGATTTTTGTCTTCTGTTTTCGTCTACCATTGTCTCAAACCTGCATTTGTATATATGCTTGTTTTATTACTAATGAGAGAACAAACTATTAGAAATGTAGAAAAAATACAAAACTGAAATAAAATGGAGAAGGAAGAGGAATTAAGAGAAAACATGTTCATGTGTAAGTATGTATGTATGTATGTATGTATGGAAATATGCATGGCTGTACGTTGGTAATAATAACAATAATAATGATAATGGATTTAATCATTGTCTGGCAGCCTTTAGGTTGAAAATCGAAAAGAAATACGAAGATGAAAGAATTGAGTACAGTTAGTATTGATGGGGTGTTGAAGGGTGTACTACATACATACATATGTGTGTATGTATGCATGTTTGTATATATGTATGAATGTATATATGCATGTATGTTGGTTAAACAGGCAAATACCTCGACAAAAATATAACCTTCCGCGCATCTTCTTTTTTCGATATCAAGCAAAACGCATTTACAGACACAAACATATTTTTGCTGCCTCAATGCCTCGCGTCTCCTCGTGCCTCTCGCGGCCGCTAATTAGTCCGCCAGGTGGGCCGCGGGCTTGCCTCACCTGTCTTTGTGCGGCGCTAATTGGCGGGGCGGCGACAGGTGCCCCTATTGTTTGCATGCCTGGAAAGCCGCTTGGCTCGATGGCGGGCCCTTTTTTGTCGTGTAGTCAAAGAGGATGTGTCTGGGTTGTGTCGTGACATCCCAGGATTGTCTTTTTAGTATTCGTGATCTTGATTGTCTCTTTCTCATTTTTTCGGTTTTAGTCATGATTTTTTATAGTTTATTTTTACGTAATTTTGGTAGCAGGTTTTCTGTCTATTTTCTTGTTTTGTTGTTTTAATTCGTCTTGTCTTAATTATATCTTCTCTTAATTGTTTCTAATTTTAAAATGGCTTTCTTTTTTTCTAATATATTTATTAATATTTTTTACTTTAGTTTTATCATATGCTGCCGCTTCTGGTACCTTTTGCTTAACTTTTTATGTTTTTTTTGTTTTGTTTTGTTTGTTTGTTTGTTCGTTTCTGTGCGTCATGAAAAGAAATCATATTCGCATTGTCTTTGTATTTCAACATTTTACAGTGTCAGACCTTTCCATATTAGGCCAGACACTTGCTTTTCATCCTTCCCATTTTAGCCCTTCTAAGTTATTGTCTTTAATCTTTACAACATTCTTTCCTCCGTGTCCCTTTCATTATTCGTGTTCGCTTCCCCGCTGTTCATTTTCCCGCCATTTATCTTCCAATTCATGGCACATTTTTCGTTAATATAGCGCCCAATCTTGTCTAGCCTGACGCGAAAGGTGAGAGGAAGAGAATTTTTTTGTTATCCTATCCCCCGCTCGCTTCATTAACATGTTTATTTTTTGCTCTCCTCGTCTTCCTCCTCCTCCTCCGCTTCATCTCCCTCATCGTCCTCCATCTTCCTCCTTCTCTTTTTCATCCATCTCCTCATCAGCATCCTCAGCCATCTCCTCTTTCTACTTCTTGTCAGCCTTTTCATTATCATTCTCCTCCTTCTCCTCCTCTTCCTTTATCCTTCTGCTTATCTTCTCCCTACTTCTCCTTTTTTTCTTTCTCATCATCAACATCCTCATCCTTCTCTTCTTCCTCCTCCTTCTTGTCAGCCTTTTCATTATCATTCGTCTCCTTCTCCTCCTCCTCCTTCATCCTTCTGCTTATCTTCTCCCTACTTCTCCTTTTCTTCTTTCTCCTCATCAATATCCTCATCCTTCTCTTCTTTTCACTTCTTTTCATCCTTTTCATTTTCATCCTTCGCCTCTTTCTCCTCCGCTTCTACATCTTCATTCTTCTTCTTTCTCTTTTCTTTTGCTCTCTTCTCATCATCACCTTCATCTTTCTCTTCTTCCTCCTCATTTTGGTTCTCGTTATTACTCTCCTCCTTCTTCTAATCTCTTCTTTCTCTTCTTCCTCCTCATTTTGGTTCTCGTTATTACTCTCCTTCTTCTAATCTCTTCTTCCTCCTCTTCCCTCGTTTCTTGCTTGCTTCTCCTCTTTTTTACTTGCTCTTTCTCCTTAATTTTTCCCCTCTTGCTCCTCCTCCTTCTCTCCTCCTCCATCTTCGAGTGCCTTATTACGTCGAGGGGAACAATACCATTCGAAACTTACCCAATATGCGACCACGATATAAAAATGTGCCTGATCAAACTCTCCCCGGAAAAGTCAACGGGCCCCGACAACCTACCATCTCGCGGTTATTGAAGGAAAATAAAGAACCAATCAGGCGCATACGCCGAGTTCTGAAAGTCCCCCATTGGCTGGCTGTCGCTGGGAAACTAGGGAGGCGAAACGAAGATAGAGAGAAGAATAGAACGAGGGGAAGAAAGAAAGAGAGAGGGGGAAACTTTTAACGTCGTTTGATATCCGAAATGTAACTTTGTGGCGGCCGGGATATGGTGGACGTGGTGGTGGTATTGGTGGTAGTGGTAGTGGTGGTGTATTGGTGGTGATCGTGGTGTGTGGATGTAGGAGTGGGTGGGTAGCTGCCTGTGTGTGTGTGTGTGTGTGTGTGTGTGTGTGTGTGGCGGGAACGCTGCCAACCAGACACAAATTGATTTCGTCTCCAATTTAACTTTTTTCTTCATTTCGTATTGTAATGTTTTCGTCCCCACTTTCCCGGAAGACAAGGATGATCACAGGCCTGTATGAATAATGTGTGTGTGTGTGTGTGTGTGTGTGTGTGTGTGTGTGTGTGTGTGTGTGTGTGTGTGTGTGTCCATCCGTCCTGCAGTCAGATCCTATTTTCGGTCTTACTGGAAACTTTCATTTGATAGAAAAATAATAACTTTAAAACTTTCAAGCAATAACGTAACAATGGATTATGTAAAAATATATTACAGTCGAGGGTAAATTGCGCTGGGATAACCTGCCCGGCCGCCGCTAGTCAGTGTTTCCGTCGCCTAGTGTTCCGGGGCGGGGGTCCCGTTCCTCGCTGGCTGTGTCGGGAAACGGGGAAGATAAAAAATAAAAATAAAACAGGAAGGCGGAGGAAGAGGGGAGGACTGAAGAAGGAAAGGTGAAGGGGAATAAAAAAGGGGAATGGAAGGGAGGACGTGAAGGAGTAAGACACGAAAGAGGCAAGGGAGGTGAGGGGAAGGGGACGACAGGAGGTGGGAGGAGGAGGAGGAGGAGGACAGGGGGTGGGAGGAGGAGGTGGACAGGAGGTGGGAGGAGGAGGAGGTGGACAGGAGGTGGGAGGAGGAGGAGGTGGACAGGAGGTGGGAGGAGGAGGAGGAGGACAGGAGGTGGGAGGAGGAGGATGACAGGAGGTTGGAGGAGAAGGAGGACAGGAGGTGGGAGGAGGAGGAGGACAGGAGGTGGGAGAAGAAAAAGGACAGGTGGGGGAAGGGGGGCCGGAGTTTGGGGCTGCCATGTTTGTTGCGCGCAGGCTGTGGGGTGCAAAGATGGGTCGCCTCGTGTCGCAGCGCCAAATAATCCTCTCCCGCGAGAAGTTATGAACGGTGTCAAAACAGTTCCGGAAATCCTGTGACAAAGCCGAGGTTGAAAACAGCCCTTCTTCCCTCGTGCAGCACCTGTGCCACGCGTTGGGGTCCTCCTCGCTTCCAGAAGGGGACGGGAGCTTGTGGGAGGCCAGCACCTTGCCGCCTTTGCAATGCACAGTGACGCCCTATTTGCTGCAAACAGGGGAAGCGCAGCCTATTCTGCAATCGTGACCTCGACCCCTCTGACTGTTGGTGCCTCTTGTCTTACTTTATAACGGCCTCCTTGTTTGTTACGTAACTTGCCCGATAAAGAGTTCAATATTTTTTTCTTACTGTACTTTAATCTTATGCTGCCTGCTTGCTGTCCAGAACTAATAATGTTCTAAATGTATACGGCAACTCATTTTTCCTTTCCCTCAGCGTCTACAACTCGCCGTTCATCACATGGAGGTGTTTTTTTGATAAGGCATGATAAGAACTGCGGAGCGCGGCGCCACACACACACCTTTACGACGAACACCTGCTGCCAGGACCACTTGGCCTCCTGTCGCGTCAGTCCTCGTACCTCGCTTCAGACGCGGCTCATATTTCCCGCCGCCCGCCGTCCCCACTACCCCCTGCAGCCTCCACTTCGCTCACTGCGCGCGTGTCAAGTTCGGAAACTTCAAAGAAAGTTTCGAAGATCATGAACCTTGCTGAACATAACGTCGAGCCTTAGTGGAGTTACCGGAGGGGCAAGCACTGAGGACACCGAAGTAGAAGTAAGGCCATTGTACTGCCTCAAATGTACTTGTCCGTTGTGGATATGCTTCTGGTGCGGCAGCGTGGGCGTCCACAGCCAGGCCAGTGGGTGAGGAATGATGGGTCGAAGTGATTCGTTGCCTCACGCACGGGTTCGTTTTGGACTCAGGACAGTGAGTGACCACTGAGTGGCAAGATGAATTACGTCAAGAGTCGCCTTGCGTTGCCAGGTGCCAGGATTGAGTTGGGCATGAACAGTTTGTAGAAAGACTACACGAGCAATGTTTCTCACCCATTTGCAACTTGACAACCGACTCATCGGCACGGCGTGTCAAAGTCACCCCGCCTCGGTAACACTTGCGGCGGGGCATGACGGGACAGCAAAGCATCGGTGACGTCACGTCATCCTCGCTTACTTGTGTCAGAGCGACGCGCGTCACCCTAGCGGTAGGAGTGTCTGTGACGGTGTGGCCTTGTGCGTGTGCCCGGCGGCGGTTGCGGTGCGCGTGGTGTTTTTTTTGTTTTTTTTTACGTCGCGGCCTATAGCGCCGGTAGGCTTCTTCCCGGTGGGCCCTGATGGTCGACCCAAGGCTTCTTCCCGGTGGGTCCTGATGGTCGACCCAAGGCTTCTTCCCGGTGGGTCCTGATGGTCGACCCAAGGCTTCTTCCCGGTGGGTCCTGATGGTCGACCCAAGGCTTCTTCCCGGTGGGCCCTGATGGTCGACCCAAGGCTTCTTCCCGGTGGGTCCTGATGGTCGGCCCAGCCCGTTCTGGCGCAGGCGAGTGTTTTTTTTTTTTTTTTTTTTTTTTACAGCAAAGGAGACAGCTCAAGGGCACAAAAAATTAAACATTAATAAAAAAGCCCGCTACTTGCTGCTAAAAAAAAGTCCAAAGAGGTGGCCGAAAGATAGGTCAGTTTCAGGAGGAGGTGTCCTGATACCTCCTCTTGAAAGAGTTCAAGTCGTAGGCAGGAGGAAATACAGATGAAGGAAGATTGTTCCAGAGTTTACCAGCGTGAGGGATGAAAGAGTGAAGATGCTGGTTAACTCTTGCATAAGGGGTTTGGGCAGTATAGGGATGAGCATGAGTAGAAAGTCGAGTGCAGCGGGGCCGCGGGAGGGGGGGAGGCATGCAGTTAGCAAGTTCAGAAGAGCAGTCAGCGTGGAAATATCGATAGAAGATAGAAAGAGAGGCAACATTGCGGCGGAATTTAAGAGGTAGAAGACTATCAGTATGAGGAGGAGAGCTGATGAGACGAAGAGCCTTAGCCTCCACTCTGTCCAGAAGAGCTGTGTGAGTGGAGCCCCCCCACACATGAGATGCATACTCCATACGAGGGCGGAGTGGCGCCATCTTGCATTGGCTCATGCTGCCCTCCCGGAGCTCATCTTTAATCCTAGAATTTAGAGTCCGGGTTGATAGGTGGTCTTCTGAACAGCATGTGGGTAGTTTTAAGCCACTCGGCGGCGGCTGAAAAATCCCAGCTTGCGGTCATCGAGAGGGTGGAGGCGGCCCCGTCACTACGAGGAAGGTGAGTGCCGGTGCGTCATGGTCCTTGCAGGACAGAACGCGGCACGTGCATCATGCTTGGAGCCGTGGACGCCGGCAGCAGAGTTTGTGTTCGGCCCACCCGTGCCGGCACCACCCTCGCTCGCCTCACGCGTCCCTTTGACCTTAGTTCCTCTAATGTGTCAGTTGGGAGTTATCCGAGTCCAGAGCCCACGCGGGAGTGAACGAATGGCGCGAAGGGATGATGAATGGCGTGGTGCTGGAGGTTCCGTAGCAATGCTGGGTCAGCCGCCAGACAGTGACGTCACCGCTGACTGGCTGTACTGATCCTGAGGGCGGTGCGAGTCCCATCTCCGTGTGTGTGTGTGTGTGTGTGTGTGTGTGTGTGTGTGTGTGTGTCACCACCCTAACACAGTGCTGGGCAATTATTAAGTGCACGGGGGGTAAGTGGGAGGAAGTGATGAAGAGACAGTCGTCGTGCCTCAGACTGCGTGATTGCTGGAGAGGAAGGGATGCGAGGCGGGGTAGAGGAAGGGGGACGGGGTGGAGGGACGAAGGGGGGGAGGAGAGAAGAAGCGTGGTGGAGGCTGGAAGGGGAGGAAGGGGTTTGGGGTGGAGGGACGAACGGGAGGGGGGGAGAGAAGAAGCGGGGTGGAGACTGGAGAGGGAGGAAGGGGGTCGGGGTGGAGGGACGAAGGAAACTCACTGAGCTCACCAGGTGTCTCCCTTGTTGCTCTCTGAACCAAGTGTTAGGTGAGGCTTTCGTTATGAGGCGTGGAGGCGTGGAGACACATGAAGGGGCTATTACACTGGGCAAATTTTCCGTGGATCTTCAGTCAAACCACGATTTCCGCTGGCGTGGTTCTCATGTTTCCGTGGTTATCTGACGTGTCCACGATCTTCCTAAGCTACGGTAGATTTCACTGAAGGACGACGGTATTACTCACCATCTTCATCAGCAGCAATAACGAGAAACAATTGAGAGCCACGCTAGCGGAAATCGTGGTTTGACTGAAGATCCACGGAAAACATGCCCAGTGTAATACCTCCTTTAGTTTTCTCAATCCTATGCTAACACGATTCCTCCTCCCCACCTCCTGTACCCCCCTCCTCCCACCTCCTGTCTTCTCCTTCACCTCCCTTGCCTCCTCCTTTACTTCCTCCCATTCCTTTGTACATTATTCCCCTTCACCTTTCCTTCTTCAGTCCTCCCCTCTTCTCCTCCTTCCTTTTTTATCTTCCCTGTTTCCTTCCTTCTCTTTCATTACTTCCTTCTCCGTCATTCTCAACACCTCCCTCTTCCATCTCCTTCCCTCCCTCCTCCTTCCCTTCTCACCTCCCCACTGTCCTCCCATCTCCCACACCTTCACCACACAGTTCATTCACCTCCCTCTATTCTCCGGTCATCAGCCTCCCTTCCTCGCCCCGCACTCTTTTGTCCGCCACTCAGGTAAAAATAGGCCCAGGTAATGTGTCCTGGTTACCTGTAATCTTAGGTGTCGTAAACGGTGTCGTCAGGAAAGGATGAACGATTACTGGGCTGTTTTTTTTTTTTTTTTTCTCTCTCTCTCGGCTTCCTTCTGCTTTGTTGTCCTTTCTATCGCTCGAATTTTCTTACTTTTTCTTCTTTATCTTTTTTTCTCTTTCCTTTTCTCTCCTTCTCTCTTCCTTCTGCTGTGTTTTGCTTTCTATCGCTCTTATTTTCTTTCTTTTTCTTTCTTTTTTCTTTCAGTTTCCTTTTTTCTTTCTCTCTGCTTTCCTTCCTTCCTTCCTTCTTTATTTGTTTATTTCTTTAGTTCTTTATTTTTCTGTCTATCTTATTCTTCTTTTTTCTTTCTCCTTTTCGTTTTTCCTTTTCTTTCTCTTCTCTTCCTTTTTTTTCTTTCCCTTTCTCCTCATTCGTTTCCTTCTTCGTTATTATATCATTATGTGTGTTTGTGTGTGTGTGTGTGTGTGTGTGTGTGTGTGTGTGTGTGTGTGTGTGTGTGTGTGTGTGTGTGTGTGTGTCAATGTTATTACTATTTTTTTTTATGGTATTAGAGTTATTTATTCGTTGAAAGCAGCTTAGTTCATTATATATAAAATTTTCTGATCATTCATTTATTCAATTATTTTTTCATTTCCGTGTTGGACTTTTTCTTTTATCTTTTTTTTAACTTTTTTCTTCACTTTGTTTTAATCATACTTTTCACTAATTTGCTTACCTCTGAAATATGTAACTCTTCATTTTTTTCTTCTCTCTCTCTCTCTCTCTCTCTCTCTCTCTCTCTCTCTCTCTCTCTCTCTCTCTCTCTCTCTCTCTCTCTCTTTGTTCGTTAATTCGCCCTTCATTCCCGCCTTTCATATTTCGGTTCTGGTATTCAGTTTCTTCCTTCACAAAAATGCGTCGGGAAAATGAAAGAGAAAAGATTCAAAAGAAATGTTGATGAAAATGTGGCAAGAAACTGTTTTCATGATCACTACTTTTTCATTCTCTCTAATATGTCTCTCTCTCTCTCTCTCTCTCTCTCTCTCTCTCTCTCTCTCTCTCTCTCTCTCTCTCTCTCTCTCTCTCTCTCTCTCTAAAGACAGAGAGAGAGAGAGAGAGAGAGAGAGAGAGAGAGAGAGAGAGAGAGAGAGAGAGAGAGAGAGCACAACACCCAAAGCCTGTTTTAAATATTCCATCACCTGCTTTTCCCTCTTCCGGTATCAAACATTTTCTGTGGTGAAAGAAAACGTGTTCAGGATCGTAATTAGAGCGGGAACTCAGCTATAATGATCACGATTCTCTTCACATCACCTGTTTTTACATTCCTCTTTTTTTAGCTGTATATAATAAGATTGGTTTGAGAGAAAGATAAATTAAAGAAAAAGGAGGAGGAAGAAGAAGCAAGAGGATGGAGATTAGGAGAAGGATTAGAAGGAAGAAGATGAAGAGGGTGAGGAGGATAGTGGGAACAAGATGAGGAAGGGGAAGAAGAAAAAAAGAAAATGGAGGAATAAGCAAAATGAACTTAGAGGACGGAAAAGAAGAAGGAAGAAGAAGAAGGAGGAGGAGGAGGAGGAGGAGGAGGAGGAGGAGGAGGAGGAGGGAGACGAATCAGAGGTAACTTTGGAAAGTGAAAATGGAGGGAAAGCGATAGAAGAATTAGGAAAGTGAGAGAAAAGTTTAATGGAAATTGAGAGAGAAAATAAGCCAGGACGAAATTACCACCTCGCCTCCTCCTCCTTTTATATCCTCTCCTCCTCCTTTTTGGTTCTCCTCGTCCTCCTCCTCCTTCTCTTTCTACTGCTTCTACTTCGATGGAAAAAAAAAGTGGTGTATTTAAGTCCAGAGGTGGGCGATGCTGCCAAATCCAGGAGGAAGAGGAAGGGGAAGAGGAAGAGGAGGAGGGAGAGGAGGGAAAGAGGTAGAGGTACGTTTTTTTATGAAGGAGGAGTAAGTTATATAAGACAAGACGGTGAGGAGAAGCAGAGAAGGGGCGGAGGAGAGAAAGGTCACAAGGAACACCAGATACAAGGGGGAAAGAAAGATAATGGAAAATGAGGTAATGATGAGGAAGAACAGGAGAGGGAGAGAAGCAGGATGATTATGGGTAAGGAAAAGAACCGAGGACTAATGAATGAACAATGTTACTGTTATGAGATAGAGGAAACGAAGAAATAGGAGGAAATGATGAATAGGAAGAAGAGGAAGAGGCAGGTAACTGAGGTATATTAGGAAGAACAGTAGCATGAGGAGAAAGAATGAGAATAGCGGAAGAAAGAATGTTAGACGTGACTGCAGTACGATAGAGAGGAAAGGGAAAAGGATGAGGAAATTATGAAAAAAAACAAGAAGAGGAGGAAAGGGAAAAGGGGGCGGTAGGAAATTCAGATGTAGAAGAAGCAGAAACGGAGACATAAGAGTAAGAGAGAGAACAGAGGAAGAATGAATATTGAATGTGACTGCAATGAGATAGAGAAAGACGAAAGAGGATAATATGAAAAGCAAGACGAGAAGGAAAACGTGTGGAAGAAGGAACAACAGAGGAAGGAGAAAGAGTAAGAAAGAGAACGAAGGAAGAATGAATGTTGAATGTGACTGCAATGAGATAGAGAAAGACGAAAGAGGATAATGTGAAAAGCAAGACGAGAAGGAAAACGTGTGGAAGAAGGAACAACAGAGGAAGAAGAATGAGTAAGAAAGAGAACGGAGGAAGAATGAATGTTGAATGTGACTGCAATGAGATAGAGAAAGACGAAAGAGGATAATATGAAAAGCAAGGCGAGAAGGAAAACGTGTGGAAGAAGGAACAACAGAGGAAGAAGAAAGAGCAAGAAAGAGAAGAGAGAAAGAATGAATGTTGAATGTGACTAGAATGAAACAGAGAAAAAAGGAGGAAGAGGATAATATTACAAGCAAGACGAAAAGGAAGATGTGGAAAAGGAAGAACAGAGGCAGGAGGAGAAAGAGAAAGAGTAGCCTACAGAGGAAGAACGAATGTTGAATGTGACTAGAATGAAACAGAGAAAAAAGGAGGAAGAGAATAATATGAAAAGCAAAACGAAAAAAAAAAAGGTGTGGAAGAAATAGGAACAGAGGAAGGAGAAAAAAAGACTTAAGAAAGCGACCAAAGACTCAATGAATGTATAATGTAACCAGAATGATGTAGGAAGGCTATTCATGTTTCCGGCTAACTGGTTCGTGTTTTCGTCAATCATTCAAAAAAAATATATAATGCAATGTCGCCGATTAGATGTACTTTTTATGACGATCACGTGAACGAGTCTGAACGAGTTTGAAATAGTTTACAGCCATTTTCTCTTCACGGGCAATTAGACATTCTCCCCATTACTTATTTTTTGTACCTCCGCCTCATTGAATATTCTGTTTAATGTGGTTTTTGCTTTTCGTGTGTGTGTGTGTGTGTGTGTGTGTGTGTGTGTGTGTGTGTGTGTGTGTGTTATCATTCGAGTACCGGTCTATTAGTTTTTGTATACCTGTAAGCCTCATTGAATATGCTGTTTTAATGCCTTTTTGCGACTGCCTGGCTTGGTCCCGTTTGTTTTATATTCGTACCGGTCTGTTACTTTTTGTACTTCTGAGCCTCATCGTGTATGCTCTTTGGCGGTTTGCGTGTGTGGGGGGCGGCCGGTGTTTGATAGTGAAGCTGATATGTTGTGTTTCCTGAGTGACTGGCCATAACAGGTGTGGGCAGGTATGAACGGTCGTCAGGTGTGTTGTTTTGTATGGAGGGTTTTTGTATAGTATAGATCAGTATTTCCCAACCTGAGGAGAATTTTATGATTCCAGGGGGGAAATTTAACCTGAGGGAATTATAAATTACTAGCAATTAGTCGGCGGAAATGGGGAATCAGAGCTGTTGATTGATTGATTTGTGTTATTAAGTAGGTATATATTATGTTGGGCTACTATTTATTTATTATACTATTTGTGTTATTGAACAAGTAAATTTCATGTTTTGGCAACTTTTTTCCTCGGCCACATGAAGCGGGAAATCCGGGTGGTTAAAGTTGATGAAGGGGAAACGACAGAGAAAAGTTTGGGAACCATTGATGTAGGTAATGTTGTATTGTATTTTATTGTAGTATTGTATTGCCAGTTTTGTATAGTATAGATAAATGAATTAGGCAACAGACAAAGGCTTAAGATACCGTGTTTTCCGAGTCACTAGCTATGACCAAATGTGTGCAAGTAGGGACAGTCTAACTAGGTGTGCTGTTGTTTATTTTTATGTAATGATTGGATTAGGTAACAGACGAAGGTTTAAGGTATTCCAAATAAAAAATAAAAACTTGCGTAGGTCGTGGCATGCGTTTAACTGATAACAACAGGTGTGTGTATGGGTGAACCGTCTCGCCAGGTGTATAGTTTTGTGTAGGTAACAGGCGAAGGTTTTAGGTATTCCAGATAAAAAATAAAAAAAATTGCATAGGTCGTGGTATGCGTTTAACTGATACCAACAGGTGTGTGTATGGGTGAACCGTCTCGCCAGGTGTATAGTTTTGTGTAGGTAACAGGCGAAGGTTTTAGGTATTCCAGATAAAAAAATATAAAAAAAATTGCGTAGGTCGTGGTATGCGTTTAACTGATGCCAACAGGTGTGTGTATGGGTGAACCGTCTCGCCAGGTGTATAGTTTTGTGTAGACATATATACAGTGCTTGAATTAGGTGACAAACGAAGCTGTAAGGTTTTCCTGAACAAAAACTAAATGACTCGTGCAGGTTATGTCATGCGAACCGAAAGAGATTAACAACCAGAATATCAAAGTAACGACCCAGGTATTGTTTCGCTTAGGGAGCGTTGACACGTCTTGAAGCACTCGAGAACTGATGTTTTGACTGACTGAATGACTGAATAATTACCTGATAGACCTACCGACTGACTGACTCTATGGCTCTAAGCTGAATAACTCATTGATACCGGCTGATTGACTGACTAAATGGCTCTAAACTGAATAACTCATAGATACCGACTAACTGACTGAGTGTCTGACTGACTAAATGACTCTAAACTGAATATATCCTTGCTACCGACTGACTGACTGACTGACTGACTAAATGGCTCTAAACTGGATAACTCATAGATACCGACTAACTGACTGAGTGTCTGACTGACTAAATGACTCTAAACTGAATATATCCTTGCTACCGACTGACTGACTGACTGACTGACTAAATGGCTCTAAACTGATTGATCCCGACTGACTGACTGACTAAATGGCTCTAAACCGAATAACTCATTGATACCGACTGACTGACTGACTGACTGACTGACTGACTAAATGGCTCTAAACTGATTGATTCCGACTGACTGACTGACTAAATGGCTCTAAACTGAATAACTCATTGATACCGACTGACTGACTGAGTGTCTGACTGACTAAATGACTCTAAACTGAATATCTCCTTGATACCGACTGACTGACTGACTGACTGACTGACTAAATGGCTCTAAACTGATTGATCCCGACTGACTGACTGACTAAATGGCTCTAAACCGAATAACTCATTGATACCGACTGACTGACTGATTGACTAAATGGCTCTAAACTGAATAACTCCTTAATAGGGTGACTGACTGACTAAATTCCTTTGAACTTAATTACTTTTTTTTTTTTTTTTTTTTTTTTTACGTCTTGGCCTATTGCGCCGGTTGGCTTCTTCCCGGTGGATCCTGATGGTCGGTCCAAGGCTTCTTCCCGGTGTGGCCTGATGGTCGGCCCAGCCCGCTCTGGCGCAGGCGAGTGTTTATAGTGGCGCCATCTTGCATTGGCTCATGCTGCCCTCCCGGAGCTCATCTTTAATCCTAGAATCTAGAGTCCGGGTTGATAGGTGGTCTTCTGGACAGCATGTGGGTAGACTGATAGACTGATTGACTGACTTATTGCTGTAGCTGAATGACTCCCTGATAGACTGACTGACTGACTAAATGACCCTGAATGACTCCCTGATAGACTGACTGACTGACTAAATGACCCTGAATGACTCCCTGATAGACTGACTGACTGACTAAATGACCCTGAATGACTCCCTGATAGACTGACTGACCGACTAAAGGAGTGACTATTACAACATACCTGCTGACGAACTGACTCGTGATAGTTGCCGACGCGAGGGGTTGCCAAACGTGACCCAAAAAAGCGTTTATAATAAATTGTGAACCTTTCTACTATGTGTTTCGAGCCTCTGTTTATTTATTCATGTCGTTATTTATGTTAAACGTTTTCCGGGAGTATTACATTGTGACAAACGTGTATTCAGTAACGTTATCAAGTTTTAATGGCCAATGTTTCCTCTTTTTTATTGGCATTGGTTCGTTTGATGGAATAATATACTTTTTTTTTACAGTAAAGGAAGCAGCTCAAAGAAAGAAAAAAAACAATGAAAAAAAGCCTGCTAATCACTGTTCCTATATAAAAGAGTACAAAGAAGTGGTCGAAAGAGAGGTCAATTTCGGAAAGAGAGATGTCCTGATACATTCATTTTCAGTCTTCCTTAAAAAACGTGTAATTCAGTAACGTTATCAATTTTTAAAAGCCAGTAATTCTTCTTTTATTGGCATTGGTTCATTTGATGGAATAACATACCTTTTTATTCTCAGTCTTACTTAACAGAATGCATTAGTGTAGCTCCTTATTTCGCTTGTCCAGAATTCTATCTTTCGAAATGATCATGCACTTTATCTGCGTTTTTTTCTGTTGATTTGGTGGAATAACAGACCTTTTTATTTTTAATTTTACTTAACAGAGCGCATTGGTGTAGTTCCATATTCCGCTTGTCCGTCATTCCATCTTTTGAAATGATCATGCATTTTATCTGCGGGTTTTTTTTTTCTGTTCATTTAGTGGAATAATGAACCTTTTTATTCTCGGTCTTGCTTCAACAGAACGTATTGATGCAGTTCGTTATTTCGCTTGTCCATAATTCTTTCTTTCGGAGTTATCATGCACTTTATCTGCGTTGTTGTTGTTGTTTTTTCTCCTCTTTTTGTAACTTTCCTTCTTTCGCTTAATTGTTAGGTATTGCGTTTCTGACTTCGAAGAAATCTACATTGTAATTATGAGTTTCTTTACACTATGTTCGTCTGTTTATGCACGAGCTCATCTCTTCTGTTTGTGCGTAAGTTTATCTTCTCTTCTCTTTTCTTCCCTATTTGTTCACAAGTTTATCTTCTTTACTTGTCTCTGATACTACCTTTCAAAATTCCCATGCCCTTCGTTTTCACTTTTTTCTATGTTATCATCTTTATTCTTTCGCTTAAACAGAATTCTACACTGATTTTCACTTTCCCATGTATTCACCCTCCTTTTTATCGCTTAGCCAGAATGATATCTTACACCTTCATTCCCTTCTATCTCTAAAAATGATCGAGCTCTATTTTCACGGAGTTTTCTTCTGTGCACACCTTCCTTTTTTTCCATCGTTCAAAACTCATGCACTTTATCTTCACTGTTTTTTTTATATATATATATTTTCTTGTGTATTTACCTTCCAGTATTTCGCCTAACCAGAACTCTACATCTCAAAACTATCATGCACTTTATATACACTAATGCTTGCCTATGCAATCACTATCCTTCTTTCACTTAAGCAGAATTCTGTCTTTTAAAAACTATCCTGCACTTCAATAACACTGACTTACTTTTTCTCTCTAAGTTATCACCTTCCTTTTTTTGCTAAACCAGAATGCTGTTTTACAAGACATTCAGGAAGCACATTTTTTCTGTCTTTGTTTTGAGTCACACAGGCAAACTATCGGCTTTACCGGCACCTGTTACCTGAGGAGCTTATTACCTTAGCCTGCAGGAATCACCCAGGTAATCAATTATTACCTCCTGTTAGCGTTGGCTTTATTTGTTGACTTGGTGTCATCTTACCTTCACCTCTACGCAATTGTAACTCTATTTTCATGTTGCATTTCAGGTTAACGTTCAATCTTCAACGTATCATCTGACCTTTACCCTCAGAGTTCCCATACAATTCCGAACTATTTCCGTCTTCACCTGTATATTTTAACTAGGTGTCATTTTACCTTCAGCCGCCCACCACGCAGCGCAGGTAGCTATAGTTCCAGGTAGCATATCAGATTAACTTTCATTTGTCTACGTATCACCTGACCTTTGCCAGGAGTTCCCATACGAATCCCAACGATTTCCACTCAGGTAGCATATCAGATTAACTTTTATTTGTCTACGTATCACCTGACCTTTGCCCGGAGTTCCTATACGAATCCCAACTATATCCACTCAGGTAGCATATCAGATTAACTTTTATTTGTCAACGTATCACCTGACCTTTGCCCGGAGTTCCCATACGATTCCCAACTATTTCCACTCAGGTAGCATATCAGATTAAATTTTATTTGTCAACGTATCACCTGACCTTTGCCCGGAGTTCCCATACGAATCCCAACTATTTCCACTCAGGTAGCATATCAGATTAACTTTTATTTGTCAACGTATCACCTGACCTTTGCCCGGAGTTCCCATACGATTCCCAACTATTTCCACCTTTACTTGTATTTTTATTATCTATGTGTCTTACCTTCATGCCACGGTAGGTAGAATCTCAGGTGGCATATCAGGTTGACTTTCAATATTCAACGTGTCATCTGACCTTTGCCTTCACGATTCACATACAGTTTCGAACTATTTCCACTATTGTCGGGAAAGGTATAATACTGTCACATCTCTCTACAAAACATCTTCTTACCTCTCTTCCCCTGATAACTTTTGACCCCTAATTAACCTGTACTGATTAAGGTTTACCTATACAAACCTTGATAGTAAATCATTTCCACCTGTCTATCGGGACAGGTATATCACTCTTACCTCACGCTACAAGACATCTTTATACACCTCTTCCTCTGGTACCTGTACTTATTAACAAGGTAGCATATAATCTCACCAGCACAATTCACCTTGAGAGAAAGTCATTTCCACCTGTTTATATCGGGACAAGTATATCACTATTACCTCATGCTACATCTTGATACACCTCATCCCCTGGTAACTTGCCTCTCAATTAACCTGTAATTATTAACAAGGTAGCATATAATCTCAACAGCACAATTCACCTTGAGAGAAAGTCATTTCCACCTGTTTATATTGGGACAGGTATATCACTATTACCTCATGCTACATCTTCATACACCTCATCCCCTGGTAACTTGCCTCTCAATTAACCTGTAATTATTAACAAGGAAGCATATAATCTCAACAGCACAATTCACCTTGAGAGAAAATCATTTCCACCTGTCTGTATCGGGAAAGGTATAGCCAATCAACCATATTATCTGCCAAAGCCAAGCGTCTCAATAACGTGACATTTCCCTCCCCAGGTAAGTGTCGCGTCCATGCAACTGATCAACTCCCTGGTGAGTAAGCCATCCTCTGATTGTTATTGGTTGGGGTGTTAAGGCAACTAAGAGGGTGATTGATCCTGGATTAGAGAAGGGGAGGGAGGGAGGAAGGAAGGGAGGGTGGGAAGGAGGGAGGCAAGATTTGACGTATAGGAAGGAAGGAAGGTTAGAAAGGAGAAAGGGAAGGAGGGTCGAACTAGAGCAATGGAAAGGACATAAGCGAGACAGTGTTAGGAAGTCTAGATGGAAAAAATGAAGGAGAAGGAAGGAAGGAAGGGAGGGTGGGAAGGAGGGAGGCAAGGATTGACGTAGGAAGGAAGGAAGGAAGGTTAAAAAGGAGGAAGGGAAGGAGGATCGAACTTAAGCAATGGAAGGGAGTATGTTAGGAAATATGGATAGAATAATGGAGGAAAAACAGCTTGAAGAGAAGGACAATGAAAGGGAGTCAGGGAGAAAGGTCGAAATCAAGGATGGAAGAGAGAAAAATGAATAAAGGAAAGAGGAAATACGAAGGAAGGAAGGAAGGTGTAGAGAAGGGAGGTAAAGCAACGAAGGGGAAGGAGAGAGAAGATGAAGGGAAGGATGATAGACAGGAGGGAGGGAGAGAAAAATATGGAAGGGGAAGGAGAGAAAAGTGGAGGCAAGAATGATGGACAGGAGAGAGAGAGAGAGAGAGAGAGAGAGAGAGAGAGAGAGAGAGAGAGAGAGAGAGAGAGAGAGAGAGAGAGAGAGAGAGAGAGAGAGAAGGATGATGGACAAGAGGGGGAGATAAATTAAAGGAAGCGGAAGAAGAAAAACGGAGGAAAGGGGAAGAAGAAAAAATGGAGGGAAAGAAAATAAACAGGAAGAAGAGAGATAATCAAGGAAAGGGAATAAGAGACAATATGGACGGAAGAAAAGGGGATAAGAGGAAGGAGGAGGAGAGAATTAAGGTTTTATAGTGAAAGGAGGAAGAGGAGGAAAGGAGGGAGGAATGAATGAAGGGAGAAATGTAGAATGTAACAGAGGTAGAGAGGAAACGTGAGAGGGAAGGTCAGAGAGAGAGAGAGAGAGAGAGAGAGAGAGAGTTGTTTGGGTGTTGGATTCTAATTGTTTGGAGCTGTTTGCGTGTTTGTCTAATTGACTTTGATCTCTCTCTCTCTCTCTCTCTCTCTCTCTCTCTCTCTCTCTCTCTCTCGCAACACATTCCAGTAGTTCATTTTCTGTTTCTCAGTATCGCGTCTTATCATGAACACATCCCGTTTTCTTTTCATTACGCAACGCTCTATTGTTTTTTGGGGTAAACTTTAAATTATTTCTTTCGTCCGCTACTTTCATTATTATTTGCATCTTCTAAAGGTCAAAGACAGAGAGATTGGTAAGTAGAGAGAGAGAGAGAAAGAGAAACAGTGACACAGAGAGAGAGAGGCAAGGAAGGAGGAGAGAAATGGTGGAGGGATGGAGGGTGAACAGGAGGGAGGGAGGGAGGGAAAAACAGGGAAAAGGGAGGAGGGACAAGATGGACGGAAGGAAAGTGGAGATAAGTGAGGAGAAGAAAATTTAGGCTTGATAGAGAAGGGAGGAAAGGGAGGCAGAGAGGAAAGGAGGAGGGGATGAATGGATGAAGAGATAAAGTTAAGAAATAAAGTAGAAAAATATAAACGAAGAACGATTTTGAAGACAGTTTTGCAAGCAGTAGAAAATAAAAAAACGAACTTCTGGGACGAGGCTTGGAATGCACTGAACGGAGGAGGAAGAGGGGGAGGAGGAGGACGAGGAGGAGGAGAGGCAGACGGGGATTAGAGCAAGACTATGATAGGATGAATGTGGGGAAGGAAAGACAAGTACCAGAGATGAATAGAAAGTGAAGAGAAAGACCGAAACTTGGCTTATAGAAATTGAATGAATGGAGTCCGTGATGCGTTGACTAAAGCAGCACATTAGAGATATATTAAGTTTTTTTTTATTTTCTTTTCGTTAATTATTATATATCAGTACAGTAGAGAAAAGACTTATGAGGAGTGAAGCAGCGCGTTAGAGATATATTCCAAGTGTTTTTTTTTTCCTTCGTTAATTATTATATATTAGTACAGTAGAGGAAAGACTTATGAGGAGTGAAGCAGCGCGTTAGAGATATATTCCAAGTGTTTTTTTTTTTTTTCTTCCTTTCGTTAATTATTATATATCAGAACAGTAGAGGAAAGACTTATAAGGACTGAAGCAGCGCGTTAGAGAAAAACTTTAGAACTTGGAAATGAGAGAAGAAAAGCTAAAAATTTGTCTATAGTTGGGAAGTTAAAAGCTATGGGGAACTTTTGAACTTAGAAATATGAGGAGAGATTTTTAAAGTTGATCTGTACATGGCGAGTGATTAGATGTGGGGAAATTTAGAACTTGGAAATGTAAGAAGAAAGGCTAAAAACTGGTCTATAGATGAAAAGTGATAAGATGTGGGGAACTTGGTCTGTGGATGGCAAGTGATAAGATATGGGGAACCTTTAGAACTTAGATATGTAAGAAGGAAGGCTAAAAAGTGGTCTAGATGGGAAATGCTAAGATATAGGAAACTTTAGAACTTAGAAATATGAGGAGATAGGTTTAAAGTTGATCTGTACATGGCAAGTGATAAGATATGAGGAACTTTAGTAATGAAAAGGAGCAATTATCTCTGAATATGAGTTTGACAATTATAAAACTTGATGCAGACGACTATATAGGTGTGGAAGTGTTTTGATAACGATGGGACATGTGTAGGACAGAGTTGGGCATGATTTGTCTCTCTGTGCAAAGAAAAAGATTCGCTTCATTCATGGGTGGAATTGTCAAGCAGGATCTCTTGTTTTGATTGTCGAACTGATTGATTTGCACTGTTTGGGTGACGCTCTGTGTGTGTTGCTTTTTCCTGCTTTATATTTTTTTCCTTTTCTTGTTGTTTTTAATATTTCCTCATTTTGTTCTTAATTTTCCTACTTTGTTTTTTTCCTTTTTTTTATATTTCCTCTTTTTTTTGTTCTTAATTTTCCTACTTTATATTCTTTTTCCTTTTGTTGTTGTTGTTTTTAATATTTCCTTATTTTTTTGTTCTTAATTTTCCTACTTTATTTTTTTTCCTTTTGTTGTTGTTTTTAATATTTCCTCATTTTTGTTCCTACTTTTGCTATCTTTATTGTGTTTGTGGCTGTTTGTTTCGTTCTGTTGCGTCATTTCCCGCGTGTTTGTGTTCGATGTATGCTTGGATTTTGTCACGTTCTATTCGTTATTAAGGTTCGTTGTTTGTGTGGCTGTTTGTTCCTTTATGGTTGGTTCAGCTGCATCGTTTCCCATGAGTATGTGGTCAATGTTTGCTTGGATCTCGTGACATTCCATTCGTGATTGAGGTTTCATTGTTTGCATTAGGTGTGTTTATAAAGCTGATTCATTCTTTTATTTTATTTTTTACAGCTAAAGAAACAGCTCAAAGGCAACAAAAAAAAGGTGTAAAAAAAAAAAGGCCCGTTGATCGCTGTTCCCACGATGACAAAAGTAATAAGTGGGTAAAAGGGAGGTCCATTTCGTATAGATGTATTATTTCTATTTTGTCATATTTTATCATGTACTTAATTCTCCCCTCCTGCCTCCTCACCCCTTCTCGCCCCCACCTTGTCTCCCTACCAGTCTTCATCATTTATACTCCCCATTTATATCCGAAATTGACCCCTCTTTCGTCCACCTCCTTGGATTCTTTTTAGGAGCAGCGAGTAGCGGGCTTTTTTTTATTATTGTTTCCTTTTTTTGTGTGTCCTTGAGCTGTCTCCTTTGTTGTAAAAAAAAAGAAGTTTCGTGTCCATTTTCCTCCTACTCCTCAAACTGCCATTTCTTTTCTTCCTTTCTATTCCTTCACTATCTTCTCATCTTGTTTACCTTTCATCATTTGTTGTCTTCCCATTCTCGTTTCTATTTCCCTTGCTTCCTTTCTAACTTCTTTCGGTCATCTGTTTCAAATGTTATATTCCGGACACTCATACCTCTTTCCCTTCATTTATTATTCATCGTGCAGCAGCGAAGAAGTAATTGCAGTTTCAAATATGTTAATTATGTTTAATCGATTTTTTTTCATGAGTTTATTATTTGCACAATTACTCGTAACAGGTATTGGATGTAATGACGTTCCTGCAATTTTATATACGTTCTTTATCCAGTGAATAAATGCCTGATTGAAATGAACGTTTGTCCTGCACCTTTGACCTTTCATTTCGTTTCTTTCCGTTTATTTTTCTTTGGCTTAACGACCTTCCTTTTCGGAGTTTTTTTTCCTTCCTGTAACTTGTTTTTTGTATTTATTTATCTTTTTTTCACGTCGTTACTTTTGCTACTTTACATGTTTTTATTTTATTTTTGTTTTAATATTTCCTCATTTTTGTTCTTACTTTCTCTACTTTATAGTTTTTTTGCTTTTTGTTTTGTATTTATATTTTCTCATTTTTGTTCTTGCTTCTGCTCCTTAACTTTTTCTTTTGTGTGTTTATTTCTATTTCTTTATTTGTTTGTTTATTTATTTATTTTTTATATATATTTCAATAAAAGAGTATCAAGACAACTTTAGGGGTAACTTCGACGATTCTTCTTTTATGTCTTGTATTAGGCGAAGCAGCTTGTTGCGGGCCATGATTTCTACCGTTTGCTTATCCCACTTTCTGTCGCCTTAATGGAAAGCGCACCTTACTTTTACGGTTCGGAATTAAAGTGTGAATTTTATTGTGCAGTGTTTTCTTTTTTTTACTGGCGCGCTAAAACAGCAATATGAAGCCATTAAGAGGAGATAGAAATACCTGGGCACAAATGGACTAAGTGAGAGAGAGAGAGACGAGGTTAGGGTCCCATGTTGATGAACTTGTCCTTATTAATGACTACAATTATACCTCTCGTGTTTATTAATAACTTTCCCCCCATCCCATTACCCCCCTCTGCCTCCCCTTCCTCTCTTCCTCCCCCCATCCCATTACCCCCCTCTGCCTCCCCTTCCTCTCTTCCTCCCCCCATCCCATTACCCCCCTCTGCCTCCCCTTCCTCTCTTCCTCCCCCCATCCCATTACCCCCCTCTGCCTCCCCTTCCTCTCTTCCTCCCCCGTCCCATTACCCCCTCTACCTCCCCTTCCTCTCTCCCACCTCCCTTCTCTTTATCCCTTCCCGTCGCTCCTTCCTTGTCTCCCTTCCAGTCTTAATGATTTATACCCCTTCCAGTCTCGTTCCTGTTTTCCGCCTACTCTTCAAACTCATATTCCTTTTCTTCCCTTCTACTCCTCCTTCACTATCTTCTTGTTTACCTTTCATCGTTTTTCTTCCCATTCTCGTTTCTGTTTCCCTTTTACTCCTCATAATTTTTTCCTTTTCTTCGATTTTGCTCCTTATTCACTATCTTCTTTTCCCGTCCACCCTTCGTCTTTCGTTTCTTTCTTACTTTTTATTTATCTATTCCCTTTACCCTTCAAGTTCATTCCGTTCATTTTCCCATCATCTTCATCTTCATCACCTTCCTCTCCGTTCATCTTCATTCTTCATCTTCAATCTTCCCCTCCATCTTAATTTTTCATCTTCATTCCTCCCCTTCATCTCCAATCTTCCCCTTCATCTTCATTTTTCATCTTCATTCCTCCCCTTCATCTCCAATCTTCCCCTCCATCTTCATTTTTCATCTTCATTCCTCCCCTTCATCTCCAATCTTCCCCTTCATCTTCATTCTTCATTTTTCATTCCTCCCCTTCATCTCCATTCTTCATCTTCATTCCTCCCCTTCATCTTTATATTTCCCTTCCATCTTCATCTTCATCTTCATTCTGCCCCTTCATTTCCATTCTTCAACTTCACTCTGTTCATCTTCCCTTCATCATCCGTTTCTTCCTCCCGGCTAACATTTGTCCTTCCTCTTCACTTCAAATTCACTCTTTTCTTCTCTTTCTCCGCCCTTCCCATACTATCCTACACTTCCTCCTTTCCCTTATTTCCATTCTCTTACCTTACTCTCATTTCCCTCTTCTGCCCTTTCCAGGCTAGCCCACATCAACCGTTCCCTTTACTCTTTTCTCCTATCCATGTTTCCCTTTCCTCCGGCTTCCCCAGACTTTCCTACACTTCCTTCTTTCCCTTATTTCCATTACCTTATCCTTCTCTCTTTTCCCTCTTCTGCCCCGCCCAGGCTAGTCCACATCTTCCGTTCCCTTTACTCTTTCCTCCTATCCATGTTTCCCTTTCCTCCGGCTTTCCCAGACTTTCCTACACTTCCTTCTTTCCCTTATTTCCATTACCTTATCCTTCTCTCTTTTCCCTCTTCTGCCCTTTCCAGCTAGTCCACATCTACCGTTCCCTTTACTCTTTCCCCCTATCCATTTTGTCCCCTTCCTCCTCCTTCCCAGCCCGTCGTACACTCTTCCAATCCTTTGTTCTACCCTCTTATCCTTCTTTTTTTACCCTTTTTGTCTTTTCCCCCATATCCCACACCTCCCCTATTTTCCAGACTCCTGCCCTTTTCACTCTCTTATCCCACGCCTCCTTCCGTCCCTTCTTTTTCCGCCTCATCACCCTCGAGTTCCCTTCCTCTTCGTCTTCCTCCCCCACACGGAACAAAGGCCAATAGAGAGTTTCGTCAAGGGAGTTATGGCTGGTGTTCGGGCCTCCTATCGTGTGTCTGTGTGGCTGGTTACGAGTGGGAGTTGGAAAAAGCGCCCTCTATGTGGTTTTGGGTGTAGTTTGACTCTTATATATCTTTTTTGATTACTATATTTTTTTTACTTTTTTTTCATTCTCATTCCTACTTTTGCCACTTATATATTTTTTTTCTTAGTTTTTTTTCTCAGTTTTTTTCTGACTTTTCCTAATTTTTGTATTTTCTTTTTAGTTTTTTATATTTTCTCATTTTCGTTTCTACTTTTCCTATAGTTTGTTTGTTTTTCTCTTTTTAGTTTTCTTTAATATTTTCCCACTTTTTGTTCTTTCTTTTGCTTTCATTTTTGTTGTTTTTGCTTATAATTTCTCATTTTTTGTCCTTACTTTTCATACTTCATTTTTTCTTTTTAGTTTTTTTTTTATATCTTCCCATTTTTTCTTACTTTTTTCTACTTTTTTTCTTTTTGTTTGTTTTTGTGTTTTTCTCTGTTTATTTGTTTATTCATTTATTGGTTCGATATTTTTCGGCATAGGGTGACAGTGGTATGTTTTTTTTTCGTTTCCTCCCTGTAACTTGCTCTCCTCCTTTTACCATTCCAAATCATTCTGTTTATCTTTTCATCTTGTTCATCTTCACTTCGTTCATCTTCCCTACATCTTATCTATTTCATCTTCATTCTTTATCATCATCTTCATTCTTCAGCTTCAATTTCATCAACATAAGCCTATCCCACACCCTCTCCTGATTCCCTTTTTTTCCACCCTGCTACCCCTTTCCTTTTCTCCTTCTCTCTGCCCCTTCATACACATACTCCAATCCCCTTTTCCCACTGTCCTCCCCTTTTCCTTTTGTCCTCTTCTTCTGCCCTTCCTTGCATATCAGATACATACTCCGATAACCCTTTTCCTGCCCTTTTCCTTTTTCCCCTCCTTCTGCCCTTCCCATCCTGTCCCAAACCTTCATCCGTTCCCCTTCCTTCACCCTTCTATCCTTTTCCTCTTTTCCCCTCCCTCTGCCCTTCCCAGCATATCCACCCTTCACCCTTCTACCCTTTTCCTTATTTTCTCCTCCTCCTTCTCTTCCCTGCCTATTCCAAACCTTCTTCCGTTCCCTTCATTTCACCCTTCTACTCTTTTTCTATTTTCTCCTCCTCCTCCTCCTTCTCTTCCCTGCCTATCCCAAACCTTCTTCCCTTCCTTCTGTTTCACCTCTCTATCTTTTTCTTTGTTTTCTCTTCCCATTTCCCTTCCCAACCTATCCCAAACCTTCCCTTCCCTTAATTCCATCCTTTCCTATTCGTTTACTTCCATTGTTGAAATCCTGCAGCGGTACCGACTTTGGATAACTACGTAATTGGCTTTTATCCCCAATTAGCATGTTATTGTACTGTGTTATGCCTTTCCGTCATACATTTCCCCCGTTATCATGTTCTTGTATTTTCCTTAAGCCTTTTCGTCATACACTCCCTTCATTAGCATTCTATTGTACTATGTTAAGCCTCTTCATCGTGTATGGCTCCGAAATTGGCTTATATTCCACTTATCTTGTTGTTACACGTAATGAGACTCACCATCGAGAAGGAGGGATTACTACTACTTCTACCACCAGTACTACTACTACTACTACTACTACTACTACTACTACTACTACTGTTCCTGCTACTACTCTCCTTCCATTCCTATTGCTATTTCTTCTCTTACAGTTTCCTCTTTCCTTCTGTCTCATTCCTCTCCTTTCCTTTTTTGAGCTCCTTCATCATACCACTCGCTCCTCTTTCTCCCTTTGTATTCTGGTGTTGATGTTTTCGGATGCTTTCGCTTATGTCTATTTCCTAATAAAAACGGAGATCAGTCAGGTTCTCATGAGTCTTCATTTGGTACATCGGTCAAGAAAATGGTCAGGCTACCACCATGGTCATAAAAGTATATACCCCTGGAAATGCTCAAAACTCCTACGAAAGCCTTGTCAAATATGTGCGCTTGGACGCCGAAATGTTTAACCCCTTGACTGCGGATTTCGTACAGGAGGACCTCACCTATTAAGCTACAGGAATGGAACAAAAAGTGGCTGCTACAATTCAGTGAAGAAAAATATAAAGCCCTGCACCTTGGGAGGGGATATCCAGCACACCAATACCACATGGGAAACACTCCACTATCCACCACAGAGGCAGAGAAAGTCCTGGTAGTATATGTTTCCAGGCTACCAGTAAAGGCTAAATCCGTGCCAATCGCAGCGGACGGGTTAAGAATATGACTCACCATCGAGGGGGAGGCTGTTCCAAAACTCCTGTAGGCAGTGCTGGCCCTCTGGCGGCAGGTTCAGGAAGTCGTCCTCGTCCGGGGCCTCAGTGGGGTCCTGGGCGGCGGGGCGCGTGGTGGGCCAGGCCGCGGGGTCCCCCTCGTCCATCATGCTGACGAGTGGAAGACAATAAGGAAGTAATGAATAACAAGTAGATCATCACATTTGCATGACGCTGTAAACAACAATAGAGTGACTTCCTCACTCCTCATTTTGTAAGAATATAGACACGGCTGGTTATGCACATGTAATGAGATGTTCTAATTTTCTAAAGATGGATGTAATTATATGACACCACAAGCCATAAATTATATCAACTTGTTAAAGGATATGGGTCAGAAACAGTTTTTGCCTCGCGTGTTTAAAAAAAAGTATAAAACATGACAATAGTAGTAATTAGATATGCATATTTAAAAAGAGTATTTTGTTTTTTAAAGATAAATGAAAAATACATCACATCACGATACATGAGTAATCCATCTGATAAAAAATATGAGTTAAAATCACTTTTCGACTCGTTACGTTTTTAAGTAGTGAAAAAAAAAACATGAAAACTTTAGTCATTACATTTGCATCTTTAATATGATATTCTATTTTTTAAAGAAAAATTTAAAAATATGTTGCATCAAAGCCCATGAATAACTATATAATCAAACCTCCTGGAGCACACGAGTCAGTCACTTTTTACCTCGTCAGTTAGAAATAAAATGCGAAAAACATGAAAACATTAGTCATTACATTTGCATCTTTAATATGATATTCTGTTTTTTTTTAAAGATGAAAAAAAAAATATTGCATCAGAACCCATGAATAATCAGACTTCCTGGCGAATCTGAGTCAGTCACTTTTTGCCTCGTCAGTTAGAAATGAAATACGAAAACATGAAGGCATTAGTAATTCCACGTGATTCTTTCCGTGAACAAAAAAAAAAAAAAAAAAATGTTACATCGACACTGATATATTTCCTGCAGAATACGAGTGAGAGTATGTTCCTTCCTGGTTCTTTAGAATGTAGATGTGGAAATACGACACCGTTGATAAAGGAAATAAAACGTGATATTTTATTTTCTTTCGTAAAATATTGTAAAAAAAAATAGTTCATAAAAGAAAAGAAATCAATGGAAAACCGTAAAAGTCCTCATAGGCTGCAAGACGGAAAATATCAACAGTAAATATTGGAAATCAGTCGAGGTGTTATCAGCCGTAAGTCAGATAACACGTCACAGGAAAAAATAAACCATAGAAAGTAAACCACATCCCTTAAAAAATAAACAATAGAAAATATGCCACATCACATATAAATACTAAATCATGGAAAATATACCACATCACATAAAAATAAACCATGGAAAATATACCACATCCCATAAACAATAAACCATGGAAAATAAACCACATCCCATAAAAAATAAACCGTAGAAAATAAACCAAGAAAAATAAACTACTTCCCATAAAAAATAAACCACAGAAAATAAACCAAGAAAAATAAACCACATCCCATAAAAAAATAAACCGTAGGAAATAAAACGTAGAAAATAAACCACATCCCATAAAAAATAAACCATAGAAAATATACCACATCCCATAGTAAATAAAACCATGAACAAAGTAAACCAAGTACGATCGCCGTTCACGCGTTACCCTCCCGAAACTTTAGGAACGAAAAAAATGTTAACGTTCACTAAGAAAGACAAATGCGACGCGAGAGAGAGAGAGAGAGAGAGAGAAGTAATGTCGGTCGTGTATTTTTCCTCACCTGACAGTGCTGCAGAGTTTTTATGACCTTACCTGGCTCGTCTCTCTCTCTCTCTCTCTCTCTCTCTCTCTCTCTCTCTCTCTCTCTCTCTCTCTCTCTCTCTCTCTCTCTCTCTCTCTCTCTCTTCCCCCCCCCCCACCGCACCTGCACTCACACAACCCACACAACCAATTTACCTGCACACCTATTTTCGCAGGTGGCTGACATTCTTCCTGGGAGCTATTGTGCGGCTGACAGGTGGCTCAGTTTAGAGATTTCCCCCGGGGCTCGAACGTGGAGTGAACGAGAAGGTTTTACAATGCGCCTTTCACGTCCCTCCAGCCTCTCCGGACACTACTTAGCGAGAGTGCCTTCATTCAGTGCCATTCCGCCCTCCTCGCAGCTCTCATTTCACTTACCGCGTCTTCTATTCTTACCTCTAACCACCGTATGTCTCCTTTCCCCTTCTCATCTCCTCGTATGTATTTCCCGGCATTACCCATTACCATAATCTTCCTTTTTTTGTGTCTGCTGTGGACGTCATTCTCCTCCGCGAAGTGCAATTGAATATCTCCATCTGGCTCGCTGAATTTCCTCTTTTATATAATTTCTAAGTTTCTATCCTGTTAGTTCGGGTTGTTTTCATTTATACGTGTGATATAACCTTCCAAACTCCTCTTTATTTTTATTTTTCAGCGAAGTCTAATTAAATATCTCCATCTGGCTCGCTGAATTTCCTCATTTATATAATTTCTAAGTTTCTACCCTGTTAGTTCGGGTTGTTTTCATTTATACGTGTGATATGACCTTCCAAACTCTTCTTTATTTTTATTTTTTTCAGCGAAGTCTAATTAAATATCTCCATCTGGCTCGCTGAATTTCCTCATTTATATAATTTCTAAGTTTCTACCCTGTTAGTTCGGGTTGTTTTCATTTATACGTGTGATATAACCTTCCGAACTCTTCTTTATTTTTATTTTTCAGCGAAGTCTAATTAAATATCTCCATCTGGCTCGCTGAATTTCCTCATTTATATAATTTCTAAGTTTCTACCCTGTTAGTTCGGGTTGTTTTCATTTATACGTGTGATATAACCTTCCTAACTCTTCTTTATTTTTATTTTTCAGCGAAGTCTAATTGAACATCTCCATCTGGTTCGCTAGATGTCCTAATTTATACAGTGTCGAAGTTGCTACCCTGTTAGTTTGTTTGTTATTATATCTACGTGTGATATGACCTTGCAAACTCTCCTTTTTTTATTTTCAGCGAAGTCTAATTGAATATTTCCATCTGGTTATCTGGATGTCCTAATTTATTCAGTGTCGAAGTTTCTACCCTGTTACTTCGTTTGTTATCAGTTCTACGTGTGAAATGACCTTCTAAACTCCTTTTTATATTTTTCAGCGAAGTCTAATTGAATATCTCCATCTGGTTCGCTGGATTTTCTCATTTATACAATTTCTAAGTTTCTACCCTGTTAGTTTGGTTTGTTATCAATTCTACGTGTGAAATAACCTTCCAAACTCTATACTTTTATTTTTTATTTTTCAGCTTTCATTAGCATATACAGAACTCCATCTGTTGCCATATCCATGATGCTCGATTCCCTTATCTCGATGTCATATCCAGCACAAACTTTTTTTTCTCTCTCTGCAGTCCTCTATCCCTATTCTACCTCGTTTGTCTTTTAACTCTCTAAATTATGTCTTTGTAGTCCCCCACTCTTGTCGGCTTTCATCTTTTTTATCTTTTTTTTACTGTCTCGTTATCTACCCACCTGGATTTTTCTTTTGTAACCCTTTTTCCTTCTTTATTATCTCGTTTTTCTCTTTTTTTTTGTCATCTCTTTGTAGTCACGCCCCTGTCCAAGCTTTTTTCGTTTCCTTTCTTTATTTCGTCCCCCCGTCATCTATACTCACCTGAATTTTTCTTCTGTAACCTTTTATTCGATCTCTATTGCCTCATTTATCTCTTAGTTAATTTAGTCACCCCTTTTTTGTAGTCACCCACCTGTCCAAGCTTTTTTTCTTTCAATTTCTCTGTTTCAAACTCCCGTATTCTACCTACCTGGATTATTATTCTGTAACTCTTTTTTCCTTCTTTATTACAACATTTCTCTCAGCTATTTTAGTCACACCTTTGTAGTCACCCACCTGTCCAAGCTTTTTTTCTTTTAATTTCTCTGTTTCATCCTCCCGTTTTCTATTTACCTGGTTCATTATTTGCTACCTCCCTTGATCCTTGTTTCTTTTCTTCCTCGCTCTCTGCATTTCCCTGATCCATCTTTCCTTCTTTTCTCCACCCTCCCCTACCCTCCCTACCGAGTTCCCATGTTAGGTTTCTTTTCTTCCTCGCTTTCTGCATTTTCCTGATCCATCTTTCCCTCTTTTCTCCACCTTCCCCTACCCTCCCTACCGAGTTCCCATGTCTGGTTTCCTTTCTTCCTCGCTCTCTGCATTTCCCTGGCTCACTCACCCTTCTTTTCTCCACCCTCCCCTTTCCTCCCTACCGAGTTCCCATGTTTTCTATTGCCTGTGTTCAGCCTCACTTCTCACCTGAACCCTTGATGAAATAAGTGTTCCTTCACTGCCTCGTATATTACCTTGCCTTGCCTCATTGATACCTGATTACACCTGGACTTTTAACTTTTCACTTCACCTGTCTAACCCAATTTATCTTTTTTCTCCCACTTCAGTTAGTCTCTTTAACCTTCCTCTAATCTTTCCATCCCACTTCACTAACGTCTCTTATCTCTTCATCCCACTCTCCCTCCCCTCGTTATTTTTCCTTAATTTCTAACAGCATCAGTATTTTTTCTCTTGTAATCAGGTATTCCATCCACTCTTGTTCCCGCTCCTTCATTGTCGAGCTACTAAGTTAAGTTTGTCTAAGTTGTGCCTCGTAAGTCAAGGATATTTCCCTCAAGTACTGTTTGTTTCCTTTATCCTTAACTCCTCTTCCTCTTCCTCCTCTTCCTGCTATTAATCTTACTTCTCCTCCTCCTCCTCCTATTCCTCCTCTCTTCCGCCTCCTCCATCTTTTACTATTCGTCATCATTATCTTCCTCCCCATCTTTTTACTTCTCCTCCTCCTCTTCCTTCTCCTATTCCACCTCGATTCCCCCTCCTCTATCTTCTACTATTCGTCATCATTATCTTCCTCCCCATCTTCTTACTTCTCCTCTCCTATTTCTCCTACTTTTCCTCATTTCTCTACTTGTACTACTACTACGGATTCTTGTTCATCTCAATACCTACTACCACTACTACTTATATTGTTACCACTGTTACTACCATCACTACACTTCCTCTTCCTCTTCCTCCTCCTCCTCCTTGACTCCCACTTCACACACCACTAAGTTACGTGTTCCAGCTGTTAAGTCGTTAAGTCACCCCGCCACTGAGAAGCCCTAACTCACATCTGATACTCCATACAACTCTCTCTCCATTTCGTTGCCACTTACGTCACCCCCCTTGCTACTCTCTCTCTCGCTCTCGCTCACACACACACACACACACACACACACACACTCCAGTTATTATTCCTTGGACATTCCTCCCTCTCGTCTCGCCTCGCCTCAACATCCCTCTGCCAACAAAGGGTAACGGATATCCTCAAAGGCCCGGCCAGTGACCTCAACTTAGTTTCCTCCTTCCTCCTCCTTCTCCTTCATCTTCTCCTCTTCCTCCTTCATATTCTTTTCCTTCTCCTCATCTTTTGCTTCTTCACTTCTTCCTTCTGCTGTAATTTATTTATCTTCCTTTTCTTGCTCCGTTTACTTCCATTCATATTCCTCCTCCTCCTCCTCCTCCTCCTCCTCCTCCTCCTCCTCCTCCTGTTACTTCTTTTTTCCATCTATTTTTTTTCCTTTCCTCCTCTCCCTCCTGTTCCTCCGGTTATCTCTTTCTCTTCCTTTTCCTCCTCCGTCACTTCCCATTCCTCCTCCTCCTCCTCCTCCTCCTCCTCCTGTTATTTCTCTTACTCCTCTTTCTGTTACCTGTCTTCCTCCTCCTCTTCCTCCTCCTCCTCCTCATCATCATCATCATCATCTCTCTCGAAGTTCAGAGCAGTCACCAAACCAAAGTTACCTCCTCACACTCTTCTTCCTCCTCTTCGTCTTCCTTACCTTCCTCCTCCTCCTCCTCCTCCTCCTCTTCACCATCGTCACATTAAGAAGATTTCGGCCTCCTGAAGTAATGAAAGCGTAGGCGGGTCCCAACGTCTTGTATTATCATATTTAACTTATATAATTTCGACCCATTTTGTCCTTAGAGAGCAGAAGCTTGTCTTGCCATCTGTGTCTTTTTTCTTCAGCTCTTATTCTTATACTTTTGTTAAGGAGCGTGCTTTATCTAGACGGTTAGTTGTTGTTTTTTTCTTTTTCTGGCGGGCAAGTGGTTTCTCATTTGTGTGTCGTCTACTTTTGTGTGAGGCATTTTTTCTGTTGTATTGTGAAGCTCTTGGAGACTGATTCCATTGTGTTCCTCTAGACGTTATTATATCATATTTTTGCTGGTTTTGTATGTTGCTGGAGTCTTTCCCGCAAGAACAGTCTCATAAACTCCACAAACTGAACTCAGCACCAAATAAACAGTAGTTGAAGAAAACAACGTATAAAAACATTTGACTCACAACTAGAAAGCAAAATATATATATCTCAATACCTCAAGAAACTCAAGTCAACACTAAACAAACAATAACTGAAGAAAAAATATAAAGTCCTTAGCTCAACAAACTAAATAAATCTGACCTCAACCAGAAAACAAAATCAACAAACACAAGTCAACACACAATAAGAAAAGAGATGAAGAAAATAAATAGAATAGTCTCCACCTCAAAAATAGAAAAAAAATGGGATGACTCAACTAGAAAGCAAAGAAAATAGAACATTCTCATTAGCCCCCAAAAAATCAAGGTAACACTAAATAATGAGAACTTGAAGAAAACAAAATCAGTGAAACAGTCTCTTTGGATCAATAAACTAAATAAATACGAACTCACAACTAGCAAAACATAATACACAAAACATTCTCTTTACCTGAACGAACTCAAATCAACACCAAATAAACAGTGGCTGAAGAGAACAGACCAATCCTCAATTAGAAGGATATGGATTCAAATGCCGCCTTTGTGGGGATGTAGGGGATTAGGGAAGGAGGGCGGAGGAGGCTGCTGTGAGGTAACGCATCACAGGGGAGGAAGGGAAGGGAGATAGACCCGCAAAGGTGGAAAGAGGAGAGAAAAGAGATAAGCAGATAAAGAGGGGGAGAAGTAAAGAGGCAGTGGAGGAAAGAGAAAAGAAAAGATTATCAGACGAAGAGGGGAAGAAGTAAAAAGGGAATGGAAGAAAGAGAAGAGAAAAGAGATTAGCAGACGAAGAAGGGAAGAAGTAAAGAGGCAAAAGTGGAAAGAGAAGAGAGATAAGAGATTGGCAGACGAAGAGGAAGAGAAGTATAGAAGCAATGGAGGAAGAAGAAGAGATAAGAGATTAGCTGATGAAGAGAGAGAGAGGTAAAAAGGCAATAGAAGAAAGATAAGAGAAAAGAGATTAGCTGATAAAGAAGGGAAAGATAAGAGAAAAGAGATTAGCATATAAAGAGGGGGAGAGGTAAAGAGGGATAGGAGGAAAGAGAAAAGAAAAGAGATTACCAGATGAAGAGGGAGAGAAATAAAGATAGGATGAATAACTAGGATATTAAATTGCAACTCATCACTGTGAAGAGAAGGAAGGGAAGTGAAGGAAGACGTTAGCGTGAGTGGAGGGGAAAGAGAGGATATAAGAGGGAGAGAGAAGGGATAACTCGCGGTTGGAGGGAAACGGAAAAAAAGATAGTATGCATAGAGACAGTGGGAGATAAGAGAAGATGGTGAAGAAAGACTTATGTATATAGAGGGGAAAAGGGAGAGTAGAAGAGGGAGATAAATTGAAGTGCGATTATTTTTGGATAACTCGTGTTTGGAGAGAAAGGAAAGAACTCTGAAGGTGTGCGTGGAGATAGTGAGAGATAAGAGATGGAAAAGGATGAGTGTACAGAAAAATAGTAGAAGGTAAAGGGAAAGAAGAGGGAATATTTATTGATAACTCGTGTTTGGAGAGAAAGGAACGAAATCTGAAGGTGTGCTTGGAGATAGTGAGAGATAAGAGATGGAAAAGGATGAGTGTACAGAAAAAATGTAGAAGGTAAAGGAAAAGAAGAGGGAATATTAATTGATAACTCGTGTTTGGAGGAATAAGAAAAGAGAGATGATTGGAGATAGGGAGATAAGAGAAGATAGGAAGAAAAAAAACGAGCAAAATAAAAAGAAGATAGGAAAGGAGGTCACAAAATGAGGTGAAAATAAGGGGAATAAAGAGGAAGTTGAGGAGACAGCAGAAGGGAGAGAAGAGGATAAAGAAGAGGAAAAAAAATGGATATGTTCAGTGTAAGGAAATTAATGTGGATATCAGTGTCTTATCTGTTATTCTCTCTCTCTCTCTCTCTCTCTCTCTCTCTCTCTCTCTCTCTCTCTCTCTCTCTCTCTCTCTCTCTCTCTCTCTCTCTCTCTCTCTCTCTCTCTCTCTCTCTCTCTCTCTCTCTCTCTCTCTCTCTCTCTCTCTCTCTCTCTCTCTCTCTCTCTCTCTCTCTCGCTCTTAGTATTATCTGCAACATTCTGACTTTGACCTTTTCACCTCCTTGCCTTCTTGTATCTCTTCATCTTCCTCCTCCTCCTCCTCCTCCTCCTCCTCCTCCTCCTCCTCGTCTTCCTCTCCTTTCTCGTTTTCCTTTCCTCCTCCCACTCCTCGTCTTCCTTTTTTTTCCATCTCCACCTCCTCCTCCTCCTCCTCCTCCTCCTCCTCCTAACATAATAAGCTCATATGTATTTTTCTTCTGAGAGTGATAAGAGGAAGAGGAGGATAAAAAAGAGAGAAAGAAGAGAGTGGCTGAGTAAGAGAAAGCCACGTCTCCTCTTCTCTCTCTCTCCTCCTCTCCTCTTCCTCCTCTTCCTCCTCTCATCTTCTCCTCTCGTCCCTTTCTTCACTCTGATGCAAATAGCTCTCCTCCGCGTCCTTCATTATACTCCTTTCATCCATTTTCTCGTATTCATTTCATCATATTAGCTTTTTCCTTTCATCCCTCTCTCTTTACCCCTCCCCTCCTTCATTCCCCTCTTCACGCTAACTTTGCATTTCATCATAATCATCCTCTCCATTCTCTTCTCCATTAACTTTTATTTATTCGCTTTTTTCACCCTGTTTTTTTTTTACTCATTTTCATCCTCCTTCTTTTTTATCTCTTTCGTTCTCACTTTTTTTATTCTCCTTCAATTTTCTTTTTTCTTCATATTTTCCTCGTTTTTCCTGCTTTTTTAGTCTCATTTTATTCATACTCGTCTTCTTCCTTTACTTCTTTGTCCTACTTTTATTGGTCTTCTTTATCATTGCTCTTTTAACCTCATTTGCTTCCTTTTTTATCTTCCTTCACTTCTTTTATGCTTACTTTATCTTCTATTCCTGCATTTTTTGTCTCGTTTTCATCCTCTTCTTCATTCACTTCCTCTCCTCCTCTCTTTCTTTAGTCCTCTTAATCATTGCATTATTAACCCCTCTCTCTTCTTTTTCTTTTCCGTCTATGCTTTTATTTTCTTTCTCTCATTCGCATTTGTTCTCTTTGTATTCATCGTCTTCTTCCTTCACTTCTTCGCCTCGTTTCTTTCTTTAGTCCTCTTTATTATTGCATTATTAACCTCACTTGCTTCTTTCTCTTTTTCCTTCAATGCTTTTATTCTCTTCCTTCCATTCGTAATCGTTCTCATGCCATTATCAATCCTACTTATCTTTCTCTTCCTTCTATTTGCTCACGTTTTTCTTTCTCTCGTCCTTGTTATTATATACACCATTAATCTTTCTCCCCATCCTCCTCCTCCTCCTCCTTTACTTTGCCTTTTCCTCTTCCTTCACTTTTTCTTCCTCTGGTGCGCTTCTTATCATTTAATTTCTAACCTTTTTCTGGCTTTATAATATCCCTCCCTTGCTGTCACATAGAAAAGACGGCTGTAACTTAAGCGGCAGGTGGCAACAGTGACCTTTCTTTCCCCTCCCTCCCCAAGACACGTGGACAAACATCGGGGTAGGAGTAATGACGGACGGGAAGGGTTACTGTGTGTGTTTGGGGGTGGGGCGAGAGCGAAGGACAGGGCGCGGGTCCAATGTTTGTGTTTACCCCGTGAGCTTCCTTTAGGCGGTGTAGCTTCTGTGTGTGTGTCTTAGCTTGCCGGGGTTTTATTTTTGCCTGGGCTGGATGTGCAAGGTGGAGTTTTTGCTAGTGTGGTTGTATCGTATGTTCCTCTTCATCTCCATCGGCCATTTAGGGAAGAAGAGGGAGATAAATTGAAGTGGGAAGGTTTTTGGATTACTCGTGTTTGGAGAGAAAGGAAAGAAATATGAAGGTGTGCTTGGAGATAGTGAGAGATATGAGGAGATGGCAAAGAATGGCAAGTGTATAGAATTAAAAGTAGGAGGTAAGGGAAAACATGAAGGAATATTTATTGATAACTCGTATTTGGAGGAATAAGGAAAGAAAAATTATCACTTCACAACAAGATTCTTTTACTATACTTTCCACGTCCCCCTGTTTGATGGTTGCGTATTTTGGGCTCATATGATATTTCCACGTTTAGTTTTCATATTTTGACCGTCGCATATTATCATAGTCATCCTCTTCATCCTCATCCTCATCATCATCGGTCGTCAAAAATACACTTTAGAACAATACCTTTTTCGTACACTCTCAACCTCGCCCTGTCTGATTGCCGTGTACTCTTTCTTTGTCTACCAAGCCTCCACTTCCACCTCTTGTTTCTCGGCAACCTTTGTTTTGTGTGTGTCTGTCAGTGTGTCTGTGCGTATGTGAGCCGGCCTGTAAAAATATCTTGCTCGGTTGCGGATAATAGGGATGTTTTTCTTGGTCTGGACAGTCCTTCAGCTGGGTATCAAGTTCTTGTGGTCTGTTTATAAGGGTCAGGATGTTATGGGGGTGGGGTGGGGGCGGGGGGGGGTCATTGCACGTGTCGACTTTATGTTTTTCTCGTAACGCTTTCGTCCCTTTACTGCACAAATTCCTCCTCTTAGAACAAAACGACATCAAGGAGTACTCTTATTGCCTTGTTTACCACACCGCAATAAACCCAGAGAGTCTCAGGATACATTACTCTCTATTGGTTAAGTGAGCGAGTACAGCGACGAAGAAACGGGAGAAGGATAGAGAAAGGGAGACGGAGACGGAGACGGAGACGGAGACGGAGACGGAGACGGAGACGGAGACGGAGACGGAGACGGAGACGGAGACGGAGACGGAGACGGAGAGTGAGAGTGAGAGTGAGAGAGAGAGAGAGAGAGAGAGAGAGAGAGAGAGAGAGAGAGAGAGACGAGAAATGTGTCCACTCGTTAACTGAAGTGCAAGAGCGAACGACCTTCCTCTGTTGTGTTGATCTCGCGGTCTTTTGTGTGGTAGAGAAAGAACTGCCGAGAGAGAGAGAGAGAGAGAGAGAGAGAGAGAGAGAGAGAGAGAGAGAGAGAGAGAGAGAGAGAGAGAGAGAGAGAGAGAGAGAGAGAGAGAGAAACAAAGGAAAAAAACGACCTGCCGCAACTTTGTGAAACTCTACGCTCCCTGACACCCGTATTTCACTAGCTGTCTCAAAATTCCGTAGCTCCAATATTTGTTCACCTTTCCTGAGCCCTGGTGGAGAGGAAGGGAAGGGGACGTAAGCCGTGTGTGTGTGTGTGTGTGTGTGTGTGTGTGTGTGTGTGTGTGTGTGTGTTTACCGTAGAGGAGGTCGGTCAAGAGCAAAACAAATGTATGAGAATAGGTCCATTATACGCTGCTATATAATAAAAAGGAGTTATATGAAGGTCCCAAATGAGAGGAATAACCAAATTTAGTGTCAGAGTGTGCGCGTACGTGAATAAAGATCATTAATATAAGACAAATTCATTATACTATCACTTATTATCAACCTCTAAAGACAGGGAGAAAGAAAGTTAAGAAAGAATGGAAATATTAGCAAGCAGAAAGAATGAAACAAAGAATTATATGAATGAATAAACGAATGACGTAACTTTTAGGAAAATATTTGCATATGAAACAATAACAGAGAGAGAGAGAGAGAGAGAGAGCTGTCATTCATATCACGTTGAAACACAAGTTATAAGTGTTGCCTTCCACCAGTAAGTTGCAAGACACTCAATTTAACTCACAACTTTACTTTCCTACATTTCCTCCCTTCCTTTCTCCCTCCTTCCCTCCCTCCTTCTCTCTCATCCCTCCATCTTTCCAGTCACTTATTCCTCCCTTCCCTCCTTCCTTCCCTCCAGTCCTACCTCCTTACCCTCCCTCCTTCCCTCCAGTCCTACCTCCCTTCCCTTCCTCCTTCTCTCAACTGCTTCCGCCCTCCCCTTCGTTTTTCCCTCCACTCTTTCCTCCATTCCCACTCTCCTTTCCTCCACTGCTTACTCCCTTCTTTTCTCCCTTTCGTTCTCCTTTCCCTCCCTCCATCCCTCCTTCTCTTCACTCCTTCCTCCTTCCCTTCCTTCGTTCCGTTCCCTCTCCGTCCCTTCCTCTCTCCCAGTTTCCTCACCTCCGTCCGTCTGTCTTATTCCCGAGAGAGAGAGAGAGAGAGAGAGAGAGAGAGAGAGAGAGAGAGAGAGAGAGTCAGCCTCAGTTTATCTGTATTCCAAAGGGAGTTAGTTAGCGTCGCATCTGTGAGTGTGTGTGTGTGTGTGTGTGTGTGTGTGGATAAGTGCGTGGGTCTGTCTGTCTGTCTCTCTGTGCTAATGTGTATTGTGGACCTATTCATTGTGTGTGTGTGTATGTGTGTGTGTGTGTGTGTGTGTGTGTGTGTGTGTGTGTGTGTGTGTGTGTGTGTGTATGTTTCTTTTTGCCTCTATGCCTGACTGTTTATCTGTTTCTGCCTCTCTCTGTATCTGTCTATCTGTTTGTCTGTCTATCTGTTTATCTGTGTCCCTCTGTCCCTGTCTGTCCGTCACGTGATCACTTTCAATCAGCTGGGACGCATTAATCACTTTTTTCCCGCTAATTGCTTTGTCGAGGTTCGCGTTCAATGTTTGTGTCTCGCTTCCTCCATTAACTCAATCATTTCACTTTTCTCTCTCGAATTTTCATGATTATCTTCTTTGTTGACTCTTTTTTTTTCCGTCCGGCTCTCTTCTTTCATGTTGTTGGCAGGTAAGAATCGTTTCCTTTTTTTTTAATGTTGATGTAATGATTGTTTTATTTTTAGCTTGTCTTTTTCTCTCTCCAATAATCACTTCAGCTTTTACGGTGTGTTTCGTGCATTCAACTTTTCCGGGGAATAGTGTTTTTTTTTTTTGGGGAGGAGGGTGCTGTTAAGTCTCTTTGTTTCTCCATTCCGTTTTCTATTTTTTATGTCTTTGTTTCGTCATTTTATTCTATTTTTTATATCTATCATCCGTCTTTTTTTAGTATTCATTATTTTTTTTCATATTTATGTCCATTTATGTTTAGTTCCATTTGAATTTATGTAAATTTTACTTTTGTTTTCTCTCTTTCCACCAAATTGTTGTTTTTTTCATGATTTTGGTTGTTTTCATTTTTTCATGTAAATATTTCGTTTGTTTTCTTTATTTTCACAGCATCAAATAAGCATGATTTGTGTGTGTGTGTGTGCGTGTGAATTCAGCCGTTTTTTCTTAACGATGTAAATAAATAAATAAATTAATAAATTCGTAATAAAAAGTATGTATTATGCATTTTTTTTATATTCATCTAAGTATTTCTTTTTTATATTTATATTAAGCATCAGTTATTTGTTTTCATCATATTTCTTTCTTGTTTTTCTTTCGTTGTTTTTATCAGACTTCAATTTTTTTTATCATATATAATTTTTTTACAAATCTGATCTTTTTTTCATGAACTGTACACTCAGCACCTGTTATATCTTTATCATTTATTTATTTATCTTACTCTTCCCCCTAACTTATGCTCCTTCCGTTACTTTTGCTAACGGCGCGCTCTCCCTCATGCCCGGCCAACAGGAAGGGGAGGGAGAGGGACGAAGAGAGGGAGAGAGGATGGAAGGGAGCAGCTGAACTCCCTCCCTGTTGTTTGTACTAAATGGAGGCAAGTCTTGAGTGAGGTTCATGCTGACTTTTAGTGAGTGAGAGGGCTGAGTGAGATGGACAGGAGGGGAGGGGGCCGGAGGATAGATAGATAGAGAGAGAGAGAGTAGAAGGTGGGAGGCATAATGGAAGAGAAAGGAAAAAAATTATCGTGTTTCCATTACTATCTTACTCCTGTTACCCTTCTCCTCTCCTCCTCTCCTTTGCTACTGTACTGCGCTGTTACTTCTTTGTGAATGAAGGGGATAGAGAAGAGGAAGAGTAGTGAGGGACATTGAAGGAAAGGGGAGACAGAGAGACAGAGAATGAGTGATGCAAAGGGAAGAAGGGGAAGTGAAGCAAGTAGGTAAAAGGGAGAAAGGGTGAAGGGAGACAGAGAATGAGTGATACAAAGGGAAGAAGGGGAAGTGAAGAAAGTGAGTTAAGGGGAGAAAGGGTGAGGGGAGACAGGGAATGAGTGATACAAAGGGAAGAAGGGGAAGTGAAGAAAGTGAATAAAAGGGAAGAAGGGGAAGTGAAGAAAGTGAATAAAAGGGAAGAAGGGTGAGGGGAGACAGAATGAGTGACGCAAAGGGAAGAAGGGGAAGTGAAGAAAGTGGGTAAAAGAGGGAGAAAGAGTGAAGGGAGACAGAATGAGTGATGGAAAGGGAAGAAGGGGAAGTGAAGCAAGTGAGTAAAAGGGAGAAAGGGTGAAGGGAAGGGGAGATATGGTAAGTGGAGGGGAAGGGAGAGGAAAATAAGAGGAAAGAGGGAGGCAAATGAAAATAATCGACATATTTCTCTTTCTATCCTATTTCTCCTCTTACCCTCTTCCTCCTTCTCCTCTTCCTCTTTCTCCTCTTCCTCCTTCTCCTCTTCCTCCTTCTCCTCTCCCTCTTTCTCCTCTTCCTCTTTCTCCTCTATTTTTCTTCTTTGCATTCATATCTCCTCTACTGTGCTATTATTAAATTTTCTTCCCCTATCATCTTCCTTCCTCCCTTCCTTTGGCTTCTCCCTTTTTTCTCTTCTTTATTTCATCATCCTGTGCCCCATTATTTTTTTCTTCTCATTTTCCTCGTTTTCTGTGTGTTTCCCTCCATTCTTGCTTTGATTCTGCTTCCTCTTTCTTTATTCCCTCCCTCTAATGTTGTTTTCCTTTTCTGCCTCCTCCTCTTTTTTATCCATTTGTGCTATTCCTTTATACGTCTTCTTTATGTCATCCGTCTCTGGGTTACCCTTTTCTTATTTTTTTAATTTTTTTTTATTTACTTCTTATTCCTCATTCTCTCCTTTCCTTTCATCTTCGCTCTTCGATCTTTATTATTTCATCTTTACTTTCTCCCATTTTTCGGTTCCTGTAACTTCTCTTCCTTATTTTCTTCTTCCATTTTTCCTCTCTTAATACTTCTCTCTTCTCTCCGTCATTATCCTCAACTTCACCAACGTCTCCTTTATCTCTTGCATCATCATCAATAACTTCCCAGCATCTCTTCAGCATCGTCAGCCGCATCTCTTTTTTTTTTCCCTTTTATCCTGTCTCGTAACTTCCCTTCTCTTCCCTTCTTTCCTCTCAACACTTTTCGTCACCATCATCTCCATCATCACTCTCTCTGTTTGCTTCCACACACCAACTTATAAAAACAAACTCACACATACACACTAACACACACACACACACACACACACACACACACACACACACACACACACACACACACACACACACACACACATCTTCCCTCTCCCTCCATCACTATCCTTCATCATTTCTCCTCCTCCTTGTAATGCCCTTCCCCTAACCCAATATCCCTCATCTCCCCTCTCCTCTTTAACCATTGCCCATTAATCCGCTTTCCATCTTCCTCTATCTGCCTCCTCCTCCTCCTGAGACCTTTAATCCTTGTCCCCTTCTTCACGTCCACTACCTCCTCTAATCTACCTCCTCCTCCTCCTACTCCTACTCCTACTCCTACTCCTCCTCCTGATCCTCTCTTTCCTCCCTCATCTTTTTCCCTCCTCGTCCTCCTCTGCCATCCCCCTCCTCCCTTTTTTTTTCCTCCTCCTCCTCATCCTCCTCAACATCTGCCTTGCATTATCTCACTCGTAAAGTGGAATATGGAATACATTAAAATTCTTGGCAAGTGTGTGTGTGTGTATGTGTGTGTGTGTTTGTGTGTGTGTGTGTGTGTGTGTGTGTGTGTGTGTGTGTGTGTGTGTGTGTGCGGCAGGCTGAATGGAGGTTGGTGTGCTGGTATTCGCCTCACGTCCGCGCCGGTGGATATCTACAAGTAAATATATTTGTGCGTATAGAGTGAGGCTGTGCGGGGAGTTCGTGCCTCTGCCGGGGTGAAGGGACGCTAAAAATGTGGCCAGATGAAAGCTTCAACCTCGCCGCCACTCGGAAAATTAAAGGTGTCGTGTGGTGGTGGTATTACTCGGTGAAAATAGTGAAAGATTAAGATACGGGGCGGGAAAAAGAGGAATGATTGACACAGAATTATTACTATGAGGAAACTGGACAGAATAATAGAGAACGAAAAAGGCAGAATTAGGAAGAGGAAAATATTACAATGAAAAATTAATGATTGACACAAAAAATATTAATATGTAGATACTGGAAAGAAAAATAAAGAACGAAAAAGGCAGAATGAGTGAGAAGAAAATATTACTATGAAAAATTGAAAAGAGAAAATTATAAGGCAATGAAAAAAAGAATGGGGTGATTAGAAAATATTACCGTGAAAAAACAAATGGATGAAGATGATGGCCAATATAAAAGAGAAATAAGTAAGATGAAAATATTGCTATGAAACAAAAAAAATGAGATAAATGGCAAGAAAAGGAGGAAAGAATGAGGTGAAACTATTACTACGAAAAAAATATGGAAAACAATATAGATATGGGGCAGGAAAGGGAGAAATGATTGAACTAAAAATATAACTATAAAATCAAACAAAAGGTAGATGAAGGACAATGAGATAAAAAGAATGAGAGATGAAATTATTATCATGAACAAACCAAAAAAATTATAGACAAAGAGCAAGAAAAAAAGGAATATTGAAAGGTAAGAGCTACATATCCCCCGAGTCTTCAGCGCCAAAATAACAGAGCTAAAAATGACTCATCCCTCAAGTGTTACAAAGGTCAACGTTAAAAGAAGAGAAAAGGAGACAAAGAAAAGTGCAAGACATAAAGCTGCCGAGACATTTATATATCCACAGAAGCTGCCCTAACGAAGACTTGGTTCCGACATGTTTATCTTCCTTGCAAAAATAGACGAAGTTAACCAGGGGCAAAGAAGAAAAATAAAGATATACTCAGAAGTTTGTCTTCTCTACGAAATGAAGAATAATTAAGTCAGAGTCAGAAAATATATATGATTATACCTTAATTATCCTCTCTCCTCGCAAGGTAAAAAAAGCAAGTCATGAAAATGTGGAATAATGACACGGAGACGCGAATGTATAATGTCTCACGTAAGCACTGTTCCTATTTGCAACGGAGACAATACAATGAATATATATTAAAGAAAAACAGTGATTAAAGAAAAGATGCAGAGAAGATTGATGATAAAGGGGAGAAAGCAAGCAAAGGTCGGTGAAGTTAAAGACATTTACGAGAAGAGAAAATGAACAAGAGAGGAAGAAAGGAAGAAGAAAAAGGAGGAAGAGAAATTACTGGCAACGAGATATGAGAGAAAGTAAAGAGAATAAAGGAAAGCAAAGGTCAGTGGAGTTAAAGAGAATGACAAGAGAGGAAGAAAGGAAGAATAAAAAGGAGGAAGAGAAATTACTGGAAACGAGATATTGGAGAAAGTAAAGAAAATGAAGTAAAGCAAAGGTCGGTGGAGTTGAAGTAAATGATTAAATGTGAAGAAGAGCAACAAGAGATAAAGAAAGAAAAAGGAAAACGAAAAAGTGAAGTTAATGAAGACGAAATATGGGAGAATGAAAAAAAAAGTAGTTCATGGAAAGTATATAAAAAAAAAAGAGAAAAAAAACATTGGCGAAATTAGGGAGACAAAAATAAAACTTGAAGAGGAATATATAAGACGGGAAGCAAAAAAAAAAAAAAAAAACGTGTGGAAGTAAAGAGTGAAAAAATAAAGTTAGGAGAAAAGTATATAAAGAAAATAAGTAAAAGAATATGGATGAACGTAAATAAAAAGTAAAGCTTGAAAAGGAACGTATAAAGAAAACAGGTAAAATAAAGTTTGGGTGAAAGTAAAGAAAAAAAATAAAGATAAGTGAAAAGTATATAAAGAAAACAATGAAACGAATGTGGATGAACCTAAATAAAAAGTAAAGCTTGAAAAGGAGGGTATAAGGAAAACAGGTAAAATAAAGTTTGGGTGAAAGTAAAGAGAAAACTAAAGCTTGAAGAGAAGTATATATAAAAAGAAGTAAAAAGTGCGTCTAAAGATGGGAGGAGGGAAGGCCCGAGGGGAGCTTCCGAGAGTTGCGAGTTCATGATAATTCTTGACCTGACATCTGGCTCCCCGCGGTGCTCAGGCTGCCGGAAGGACGGGAGGGAGGGAAGGAAGGAAGGGAGGGAGGAAGGGAATGGAGGAAAGAAGGGAGGAAGAAAAAGAAGGAAAGGAAGAAAGAGGAGGAGGCAAGGGAGGAAGGATAGAAGAAAAAGGAGGAAGGGAGGGAAGAAGGAAAGGAGTGGAAGGTTGGTAGGTAGGTAGGGAGGGAGGGAGGGAAGAAGAAGAAGAAGGAAAGGAAGAAAGAGGAGGAGGCAAGGGAGGAAGGATAGAAGAAAGAAAAGGAGGAAGGGAGGGAAGGAGGGAGGGAGTGGAAGGTGGGTAGGTAGGGAGGGAGGGCTGAAGGAAGGATGGAATGAATGAAGGGAGGGAGGGAGGAAGAAAAAGAAGGAAAGGAAGAAAGAGAAGGAGGAGACAAGGGAGAAAGGACAGAAGAAGGAAAAGGAAGGAGGGAGGGAGTGTAAGGTAGGTAGGTAGAGAGGGAGAGAGGGAGGGAGGAAGTATGGAATGAATGAAGGAAGGAAGAAGGAAAGGAAGACGGGAAGGGAGGAAAGGAGTAAAGGAAGCCATTTACTCATGTCTCTCACCCCTATTTCTATCCTTCATACTTTCCTGTCTTTTATACATTTTATATCTTTTCAAGCTTTACTGGTTATTTACGTTCATTCACATTCTTATCCTTGTTTTCTTAATATATTTTTCTCCTAACATTATTTTTTTCTCTTACTACTTTCACACGTATATTTTTTACTCCCTTTCCTTATATATTCCTCTTCAAGTTTACCGTGATGCCCTTTCTTGGATCTCAATAATAATAATAGTAATAGTAACAACAATCTTAAATCCTTTGCTCAATAGCGTCCAATAAATGATATCTGAAAGAGCAAGTTGAAGCTCACCTGTTAGTGTCTGGCGGCGGGTTGGAATGACCAGAGGGACGCAGAACAACCCGAGGCCTTAAAACATCATATCAACAGGCAGCTGCGATGACAGATAGCGATACACACACAAAGGCTCGTACATTAATTTTATATTTCAGGGCGCGTGTTTTATGCTCACCAGTCGCGTTTAGTTGTTTTTGACAGGAGGCGATTAGACCGTGATGGATGGATAGGTTGATGGATTTATTGACAGATAGACAGATAGGGATATGTGCACACGGAAGGGAGAGGGGAAGTCTGTTTGCTTGAGGCGGAAAAAAACTGAAAGGAAAATACGGAATCCATGAAACAGGTGAATGATAAATAAAAGGGGAAAGGGAGAGGCAGAAAAAAAAACAATAGAAAAAACGTAAATGAATGACAAACTGGAAAAAAAAAAAAAAAAAAATATATAGATATTGTATAAAAAGTAAAATAACTATGAATAAAATTTGCATACATACAGTGGAATAAAAGCAAGTAAAAAAGTGGGAATCACGGAATAACGAAAAATATTAGAAAAGAAAAAGAATGGCAAAGTTGTGAAGATATGAGAGAGAGAGACCATTAATAGAAACCTCCAAGAATGCAACTAAACAGATCGAGGAAGGATTGGACGTTTCAAAGCAATAACACACACACTGACACACACACACACACACACACACACACACACACACACACACACACACACACACACACACACACATGCACACCCACACACCTGCCAGACCTGATCCTGACAAGGCTTTGCGCTGTCAGGCTCCGGCTTGGCAGGCTGAAGTTCGAGCCCCGCGCAGGCCGGGTTTTTTCCGCTGACAAGAAGGGATCGCTGTCCTCCCTAGAGCAAGCAGGATGGGGTGTGTGGTGTGTGGAGCTGCCGGCAGTACCCAGAGATTGATTGTCATGTGCTTGTTCGAATCGGAAGGATACCTACTGGCGATAAAGGACCCGACTCGTTATCAGGCCGTAGTGAGAGAGAGAGAGAGAGAGAGAGCAAAAAACATATATATAAATAGAATATAAAACTAAACACACACACACACACACACACACACACACACACACACACACACACACACACACACACACACACACACACACACACACACATAAAAAAACTGAAAGGCGTGTAAGCTACCTAAGCAAACACGAGCAGGAGGGTGCACGGAGGGACAGGAATAAAAGAAAAAAAAAAATCTGTCGCATTTTAAAACATTTAGAGAAGTAAAAAACAGCGGACCCTTTTACCTTCCGTCTCCTCCTCCTCCTCCTCCTCTTCCTCAGCCTCTTTAAAAACTTTCCCCGCCTCTCACAAATGCTAAGTGCCTCTTGACATCCTCTTTTCTGGCCTCTTTACCTTCACGTGTTCGTCCACTCCTCTTGAAAAGTATAAAAGAGCGGGCAACAGACTCTTTCTTTATTTTTTTTCTTTTGCTCTGTTTATTTGACCAGATTTGTCGTGGATTCTATTTCCGGTCAGCTTTATCGTGTGTGTGTGTGTGTGTGTGTGTGTGTGTGTGTGTGTGTGTGTGTGTGTGTTTAGTTTAAGCTTCTAATTATATCTAGGTTGTGTGCTCTCTCTCTCTCTCTCTCTCTCTCTCTCTCTCTCTCTCTCTCTCTCTCTCTCTCTCTCTCTCTCTCTCTCTCTCTCTCTCTCTCTCTCTCTCTCTCTCTCTCTCTCTCTCTCTCTCTCTCTCTCTCCACACTCCCATACTTACCCCTTCACCTTTTTTTCTCCTCCCTCGCGTCTCTTCCTTCACCTGGTCTTACTCATCAGTGCCAGGTGATCAGGTGTGTGGCATAATAGATAACACCACTTCCCTTGAGACCAGCTTCCGATGGTTACCTCATCCTCTTGACTTACCTTCCCCTCCCCTCTTTCCTTTCTCCCTCTTTTCTTTCCATCCTCTCTCTCTTCGCTTATGTTCCTCCTTCGTCTCTCTCTCTCTCTTTCTTTCCCTTGTTGTTTTATCTTTACTCACTCTTTCTTTCGTCTATCATTATTTCCTTTCTATCTCTATTCGTAATCCCTTTCCTTCCCTCTGTTTCTCCCTCTTTTCTTTCCATCCTCTCTCTCTTCGTTTATGTTCCTCCTTCGTCTCTCTCTCTCTCTTTCTTTCCCTTGTTGTTTTATCTTTACTCACTCTTTCTTTCGTCTATCATTATTTCCTTTCTATCTCTATTCGTAATCCCTTTCCTTCCCTCTGTTTCTCCTTCTTTTCTTTACTTCCTCTCTCTCCGCTTATCTTCCTCTTTCGTCTCTTCCTCTCTCTCTCTCCCTCGTTGCTTTGTCTTTACTCACTCCTTGTTTCGTCTATCACTGTTTCCTTTCTGTATCTTCTTTATCCCTTTCCTTCCTTCTCCCTCTTCCCTTCCGCCCTCGACTATTTTTTTGCGAAGTCCATCCCTTCTTTTCCTCGCTATCTCTTCTTCATCCCTATTCCCTCCCTATTATCATTCCCTCCCTCTAATCCTATTTTCCTTAACTCCCTCTTGTCTCCCTCCCTTGACTGCCCTTCGTCGTTCATTACGCCTTATTCTTCCTTTTCCTTCCTTCCTCACTTTTTCTTCCGTGTGTTTTTATGCCCCCCCATCTTTTAGGAAACATTATACCATGAGAACATAAGGAGCTTACAAGAACTCTGCCGGCGACCTTCATGCAACTTCTGTAAACCCAAGACAAGCCATTACCGCCCGTCCTCACCCGCCATGATTTTAACTTTTTTTTTCTTGAATTGCTTATTGAATTGGCTCTCACCACATGACTGCCCAGCCTGCTCCACTCACCCACCACTCTATTAGTAAACAAATTCTTCCCTCTATGTTGAATGTGAATGTGTCCAACTTAAACTCATCCCCGTCCTCACTCGCCACGAATTTAACTTTTTTTTCAAGGTGTTTATTGAATTGGCTCTCACCACATGACTGCCCAGCCTGCTCCACTCACCCACCACTCTATTAGTAAACAAATTCTTCCCTCTATGTTGAATCTGAATGTGTCTTACTTAAACTCATCCCCGTCCTCATTAGCCATTATTTTAACTTTTTTTCTTGAAGGTTTCTATTGTATTAGTTCTCAACACAGCCTCCACTCTATTAGTAAACAAATTCTTGCCTCTATGTTGAATCTGAATGTGTCCAACTTAAACTCATCCCCGTCCTCACTCGACATTAATTTAACTTTTTTTCTTGAAGGTGTCTATTGTATTAGCTCTCAACACTCAGCATCCACTCTATTAGTAAACAAATTCTTGCCTCTATGTTGAATCTGAATGTGTCCAAATTAAACTCATTGGAACGTGTCTTGCCTGGTTTTGTCTCCACCAGAGTCTTATTGACATGGCCCTAATCCAAGCCTTTCGTCCCTTTATAAACTTAGATCAAGTCTCCTCGTACCCTACGCCTTTCAAATGAATGCAGAATCACTTTGTTTCCCATTGCCTTCTCTGCCACCCTTCACCTTCTCTCCCTCCCTCCTTATCTCTCCTACCCTCCCTCCCTCTTCCCCTTTCTCTCCCTGGACCATATTTCATTCCCACCATTCTCATTTCTTGTTTCCTGTCCTCCCTTCCCAACTTTCTTTCCTCTCTCTCTCCCTTCCCTCCCTCCCCACCTCTCTCCCTCCCTTCCTTGACCATATTTCATTGCTCACTCCTCTACCGTTCCCTACCTTCCATCCTTCTCTCCCTCCTTCCCTATCTCTCTCTCCTTCCTTTCTATGGGTATATGGACATTGCCTGGCTTCTCTATGGCACGTTAGTCTTCCTCGTGATTGGAGGACATTGTGTACCTCAGGTTTTTCGTTGCTAAGACAGGTTTTTTTTAATCTTTTGTGAAGTGAGCGAGAGGCGGGAGATTGCAGTGCGTGATGCTATCTGGCCGGTGAGATTAAGAAGACGGGATGTGAGGAGGAATATGAACAATCTCTCTCTCTCTCTCTCTCTCTCTCTCTCTCTCTCTCTCTCTCTCTCTCTCTCTCTCTCTCTCTCTCTCTCTCTCTCTCTCTCTCTCTCTCTCTCTCTCTCTCTCTCTCTCTCTCTCTCTCTCTCTCTCTCTCTCTCTCTCTCTCTCTCTCTCTTCTGCTCTTTTCCTTTCGTTTTCATCACCCTTTCAAATTTTCCTGTTTTTTTTTTTTTTTTTTTTTTCCTTGATGTTATGATTCTGCCACTGCCTTTTTACCCCATTCTTTACGCTCACACACTCTCTCTCTCTCTCTCTCTCTCTCTCTCTCTCTCTCTCTCTCTCTCTCTCTCTCTCTCTCTCTCTCTCTCTCTCTCTCTCTCTCTCTCTCTCTCTCTCTCTCTCTCTCTCTCTCTCTCTCTCTCTCTCTCTCTCTCTCTCTCTCTCTCTCTCTCTCTCTCTCTCTCTCTCTCTCTCTCTCTCTCTCTCTCTCTCTCTCTCTCTCTTGCTCTATCTGTCTATCTTTATCAATCTTAATTTCTCTTATATACCTTCGTTTTTATCAGCCTTTCGAATTTTTATGTTTTTTTTCCATTTTTCGTTTGTTTTCCTTAATGCTATGATTCTACACTTCCGTTTTTACCCTAATAGCACACACACTCCTCATATTCTCTATCTCTGTATCTATCTATCTATCCATCCAGCATCTATAGCATTTTTCGTTTGTTTTCCCTAATGCATTGTTTCCTCCACTGTCATTTTTTTACGCCTCTTAACACTCACCTCACTCCCTCCCTCTCTGTCTCTGCCTATCTATCTATCTATCTGTCTTTCTTCCTCTCTCTTCCCTTTCCCTTTCCAGTGCATAATGCGTGTTTTGGGTGTGAGAGGAGCCGCTAAATCCTTCCTTGCGTGCTGTGAATAATGCAGAAGCGTGTGAATGGCCGAAGAGATATACACACACACACACACACACACACACACACACACACACACACACACACACACACACGATCCCAGATTTTCCGTGTGCGTGCGAAGGGAGCGAGTTTTTTCCTGCACCTACCATTATCTTCTTATTTTTAGAGGCTCATTATCATATTAAAGCGTCTGTGTGTGTGTGTGTGTGTGTGTGTGTGTGTGTGTGTGTGTGTGTGTGTGTGTGTGTGTCTGTGTGATAAATGATGAGTTAGATATTTGGTGATTGTATATTATAATGTGAAACGGCAGAAGGAGTATTGTTAGTGTTGCAGTAGTAGTAATAGTAGTAGTAGTAGTAGTAGTAGTGATGGTAGTAGTTGAGTTATTAGTGGTACATTAGTCGTAGTTTTGGTGGTAGTTGTGGTTGTGTTTATATCAATGTCAGGAACGAATTTAGCAGTCACAGCACCTCTTTTCATTCTTTTTATAGGAGCAGCGAGTAGCGGGCTTTTTTTGTTATTGTTTCCTTTTTTTTTGTGCCCTTGAGCTGTCTCCTTTGCTGTAAAAAATAATAATAATAATAACGAGCACAAAAACACTAACGAGGGCGACATTCCCTTGATTCTCTGGGAAGTGGCTTTGCTCTGTGTTCCCGCCAGCCTGAGCCGATCACGAAGCGCACACGTTCGTCTGCGTCATTTGTGTATTCATTAACTTCAAAGCAAAACCTCTATTTGTAGTGAGCTTTCTTTTAAATTTTTACAACAAAGGAGACAGCTCAAGGGCACAAAAAAAGGAAACAACAATAAAAAAAAAAGCCCGCTACTCGCTGCTCCTAAAAAGAATCCAAAGAGGTGGCCGAAAGAGAGGTCAATTTCGGAAGGAGAGGTATCCAGATACCCTCCTTATTCATGCTAAAAAAAATATTCACTGGACAGCTTGTATTTTTTTGTTAATATACGTGTGAGAGAGAGCAAGAGAGAGGGAGAGGGAGAGGGAGAGTTCTACGTAACCTCCTTTTTCCTCTTTGTCCATTAATTTTCCATCATTCTACTAGTTTTATTTCACAGGAACCTTTTTTTTCTTTTCTGTTAGGGACCTCAGTCAAGTTCTTGGTAAAAAATAGACGTTTTCCATCCTTTCATCATCATTAACTCGCTCTTTTTATACTTTAACCTTATTTTCCTTGTCGCCGTTAATTTCACGTTCATTAGAAAACTTTACTTCCACCATAATTTGTCCCTTATTTTTGACTCGTCTTTTTCTATCCTTCAGCCTTCCTCACTTCCCTCTTTCTCATATATTATCCTCCTTCCCTTCTTTCTCTATCGTCCACTCTTTCTCACTGATCTCTCCTTGAACTTTCCCAATTTCTATCTTTCTTTCTCTTCATTATCCTTCCTCACTTCCCTCTTTCTCATATGTTATCCTCCTTCCCTTCTTTCTCTATCGTCCACTCTTTCTCACTGATCTCTCCTTGAACTTTCCCAATTTCTATCTTTCTTTCTCTTCATTATCCTTCCTCACTTCCCTCTTTCTCATATGTTATCCTCCTTCCCTTCTTTCTCTATCGTCCACTCTTTCACTGATCTCTCCTTGAACTTTCCCAATTTCTATCTTTCTTTCTCTTCATTATCCTTCCTCACTTCCCTCTTTCTCATATATTATCCTCCTTCCTTCTTTCTCTATCGTCCTCTTTCTCACTGATCTCTCCTTGAACTTTCCCAATTTCTATCTTTCTTTCTCTTCATTATCCTTCCTCACTTCCCTCTTTCTCATATATTATCCTCCTTCCCTTCTTTCTCTATCGTCCACTCTTTCTCACTGATCTCTCCTTGAACTTTCCCAATTTCTATCTTTCTTTCTCTTCATTATCCTTCCTCACTTCCCTCTTTCTCATATATTATCCTCCTTCCCTTCTTTCTCTATCGTCCACTCTTTCTCACTGAACTCTCCTTGAACTTTCCCAATTTCTATCTTTCTCTTCTTGAACTTTCCTCACTTCTCTCTTTCTCATATATTATCTCCCTTCCCTTCTTTTTATATCATCTACTCTTTTCTGTTGATCTCTCCTTGAATTTTCCTTATTTCTCTCATCTCCCTCATACTTCCCCTTTCTTTCCTTCATTTATATCTTCTGCTGTTCCAAACTCACGTCTTTCTCCTCCTTTTTTTTCACTCTCCAAAATGTCTACTTTCTCTTCCATGCTTTCATTTATTTCCCTTTCCCTTTCTCCTCTCACCTCGATCTCTTCCTTACTCCGATAATCCCTGAATCATCTCTACCCGCTCTCTCCTTTATCTCCCTTTCCCATTTTCATTCCATCTTTCGTACTTTTCCATGCTATCATTTATTTCCCTTTCCTTCTCTCCTCTCACCTCCCTCTCTTCCTTACTCCTTTATCCTCTCAATCATCTCTACCCTCTCTCTCCTTTATCTCCTTTCCCATTTTCTTCCTTTTTCACTCTCAAAATGTCTACCTTCTCTTCCATCTTTCGACCTCTTCCATGCTATCATCTATTCCCCTTTCCTTCTCTTCTCTTCATCTCTTCCTAACTCCTATATCCTCTCAATCATCTCTTCCCGCTCTATTCTTTATCTCCCTTTCCATTTTCATCTCCTCATATCCTTCTTGGTGAGAGTTGTCTTGTTTCTCATCTGATCAATAACATCTATTTCACTTTGGTGTTTATTTATCTGCTTCCCATTTTTTAAACCAGAATCATGCCTTTTACAATCTCGTTCCCGGTTTTCCCCCTGTCAAGTTTTTTTTTTTTTTTTTTTCCCTCAGTGACGAAAGTTTAATTCATTTCGGCAGCAACATCATGAAATCATTTCTACTTCAACTATTATTTTTTTATTTGTCTGTGACCTTTGCATCCATTAGCCAAATTCGTTCTCTTTTAAATAGCCGGTTTTTTTTGTTTTTGTTTTTTGTTTTTTTAATCGCATCAGTCAAGTGTATCGCTCAGTAATTGAGAGTCAAGGGCTTTATCACTGCAGGTATATCGTTAACTTTTTTTCTACTCCACATAAATATTTCTCTGCCTTCGTTAACCTTCTAACCTTGCCCAACCCCTTTTTATTTTCCATTAATCATTCTTTTTTTTTCAGTCGTCTTTCGTCAGTAATAAAAGTCAAGTGCATCATTATTACAGTTATAGCGTTAATTAATTTTTCTACTTCACGTAAATATTTCTCTGCCTTCGTTAACCTTCTAACCTTGCCCAACCCCTTTTTATTTTCCATTAATCATTCTTTTTTTTTTCAGTCGTCTTTCGTCAGTAATAAAAGTCAAGTGCATCATTACTACAGTTATAGCGTTAATTAATTTTTCTACTTCACGTAAATATTTATCTGCTTTCGTTAAATTTCCTACTCTTGTCCAAACCCTTTCCTTTTACATTAACCGTTCTTTGTTTTTGTTTTTTTCTTTTCAATCCTTCGTCAGTAATCAAAGTCAAGTGCATCATTTTTAGTTATAGCGTTAATTTACTTTTTTCTTCTTCACATAAATATTTATCCGCCTAATCTCGTCCAAACCTTTTCCTTCCACATTAATCATTCTTTATTTTTTTCCTTTTCAGTTGTAATTCATCAGTAATCAAAGTCAAGTGCATCATTTTTAGTTATAGCGTTAATTTACTTTTTCTTCTTCACATAAATATTTATCCGCCTAATCTCGTCCAAACCTTTTCCTTCCACATTAATCATTCTTTATTTTTTTCCTTTTCAGTTGTAATTCATCAGTAATAAGAGTCAAGTGCATCATTTTTAGTTATAGCGTTAATTTACTTTTTCTTCTTCACATAAATATTTATCCGCCTAATCTCGTCCAAACCTTTTCCTTCCACATTAATCATTCTTTATTTTTTTCCTTTTCAGTTGTAATTCATCAGTAATAAGAGTCAAGTGCATCATTAGTACAGTTATAGCGTTAATTTTTTTTTTTTTTTTTTTTTACAGCAAAGGAGACAGCTCAAGGGCACAAAAAAGTAAACATTAATAAAAAAAAAAAGCCCGCTACTCGCTGCTCCTAAAAAGAATCCAAAGAGGTGGCCGAAAGATAAGTCAGTTTCGGGAGGAGAGGTGTCCTGATACCCTCCTCTTGAAAGAGTTCAAGTCGTAGGCAGGAGGAAATACAGATGAAGGAAGATTGTTCCAGAGTTTACCAGCGTGAGGGATGAAAGAGTGAAGATGCTGGTTAACTCTTGCATAAGGGGTTTGGACAGTATAGGGATGAGCATGAGTAGAAGTCGAGTGCAGCAGGGCCGCGGGAGGGGGGGCATGCAGTTAGCAAGTTCAGAAGAGCAGTCAGCGTGGAAATATCGATAGAAGATAGAAGAGAGGCAACATTGCGGCGGAATTTAAGAGGTGAAGACTATCAGTATGAGGAGGAGAGCTGATGAGACGAAGAGCCTTTGCCTCCACTCTGTCCAGAAGAGCTGTGTGAGTGGAGCCCCCCACATGAGATGCATACTCCATACGAGGGCGGACAAGGCCCCTGTATATGGACAGCAACTGTGCAGGGGAGAAGAACTGGCGGAGACGGTACAGAACGCCCAGCCTCGAGGAAGCTGATTTAGTAAGAGATGAGATATGAAGTTTCCAGTTGAGATTTTGAGTTAAGGATAGACCGAGGATGTTTAGTGTTGAGGAAGGTGATAGCTGGGTGTTGTCAAAGAATAGGGGATAGTTGTTTGGAAGATTGTGTCGAGTGGATAGGTGGAGAAACTGTGTTTTTGAGGCGTTGAAGGACACCAGGTTCTTCTTGCCCCAATCGGAAATAATAGTAAGGTCTGAGGCTAAGCGTTCTGCAGCCTCCAGCCTTGAGTCGTTAAGTTCCTGAAGGGTGGGTCTTCTATTAAAAGAAGTTGAGTAATGCAGAGTGGAATCATCGGCGTAGGAATGGATAGGACAGTTCGTTTTGGAAAGAAGATCATCAATGAACAACAGAAAAAGAGTGGGAAATTTATTTTTTTCTACTTCACATAAATACTTCTCTGCTTAATTTTGTCCAAACCTTTTCCTTCCACATTTATCATTCTTTATTTTTTTCCTTTTCAGTTGTAATTCATCAGTAATAAGAGTCAAGTACATCATTAGTACAGTTACAGCGTTAATTTATTTTTTTCTACTTCACGTAAATATTTTTTTCTGCCTTCGCTAACCTCCTCATCTTGCCTAAATTCCTTCCTTCCACTCTAGTCGTTATTTTTTTCCTTCTCAGTAATGATATTCAGGTTTTCATCATTGCAGTTATATCGTTAATCTTTTTTTCTACATCACATAAATATTTTCCCTATCATCCTCAACTTTCCTAACCTTAGACAAACCCTTCCTTTTAATAGTAGTCGTACCCTGTTTTATTCCTCATCCTTCCTCAGTAGTTTAGAGTTAAATCCCTCACCACTGCATTTATATCGTTAATTTATCTACCTCCTTCACATCGGTATATTTTCCAGCGTTAACCTTCCTAATTCTCGTAAATCATTTCCTTCATGTTTTTTGCCGCATCCTTCCTCAGTAAATATTAGTCAAGTACTTCATCAATGCAGTTATATCGTTAATTTATCTCTCTCCTTCACATCAGTATATTTTCCAGGGTCTTTATCTCTCTCCTTCACATCAGTATATTTTCCAGAGTCTTTATCTCTCTCCTTCACATCAGTATATTTTCCAGAGTCTTTATCTCTCTCCTTCACATCAGTATATTTTCCAGAGTCTTTATCTCTCTCCTTCACATCAGTATATTTTCCAGAGTCTTTATCTCTCTCCTTCACATCAGTATATTTTCCAGGGTCTTTATCTCTCTCCTTCACATCAGTATATTTTCCAGAGTCTTTATCTCTCTCCTTCACATCAGTATATTTTCCAGAGTCTTTATATCTCTCCTTCACATCAGTATATTTTCCAGAGTCTTTATCTCTCTCCTTCACATCAGTATATTTTCCAGAGTCTTTATCTCTCTCCTTCACATCAGTATATTTTCCAGAGTCTTTATCTCTCTCCTTCACATCAGTATATTTTCCAGAGTCTTTATCTCTCTCCTTCACATCAGTATATTTTCCAGCGTTAACCTTCCTAATTTTGGTAAATCATTTCCTTCCTGTTTTTTGCCGCATCCTTCCTCAGTAAATATGAGTCAAGTATTTTATCATTGCAGTTATATCGTTAATTTTCTTCTACCTTACATAAATATTTACCTGTTGTTCTTAACCTTCCTTATCTTGGCCAGACCCTTTAGTTGTTCCCTGCTTTTTTCATTGCGGTTGTATCTCTAGTTCTTTTCCTACTTAACATATATTTCCCTGCCGTCTCTCACTTCCCTAATCTCGCCCAAACCTTTTCTTTCCCAACTGGTCATTCCCTGCTTTTTACTTCAGTCTTTTGTATTTGTAAGTATTTCTTCATTGCGGTTGTATTTCTAGTTCTATTCCTACTTAACATATAATTTCCTGCCGTCTCTCACTTCCCTAATCTCCCCCAAGCCTTTTCTTTCTCATCTAGTCGTTCCCTGCTTTCACTTCAGTTGTTCGTATTTGTAAGTATTTCTTCATTGCGGTTGTATCTCTATTTCTTTTCCTACTTAACATATAATTTCCTGCCGTCTCTCACTTCCCTAATCTCCCCCAAACCTTTTCTTTCCCAACTGGTCATTCCCTGCTTTTTACTTCAGTCTTTCGTATTTGTAAGTACTTCTTCATTGCGGTTGTATTTCTTGTTCTATTCCTACTTAACATTATATTTCCCCGCCGTCTTTCACTTCCCTAATCTCGGCCAAACCCTTCCCTTCCCTGTTTTTTGCTTCGTTCTCTTCAGTAATAAGATTCAAGTGCTTCATCAGTGCAGTTATATCTTAAGTTCTTTTCCCCACTTCACATAAATATCTCCTACCATCATTAACTTTCCTAATCTTCACGTAAACCTTCCTTGTTTTTGCCTCAGTTGTCCTTTTTGTCAGTACTTCATCATTGCAGTTTTATGATTGATTCTTGTTTTCTACATCACAAATATTTCCCTGCCGTCTTTCTCTTCCCTAATCTTCATGAAATCCTTCCCTTCCATATTAGCCGTTCCCTGTTTTTGCCCCAGTCGTTCTTTTTTTCTTTTTTGTAAGTACTTCATCATTGCAGTTGTTTTTTATGCTTTTTTTCCAGTTATAAATATCTTTCAGTCCTCGTTAACTTCCCCAATCTTGGCCAAACCCTTCCCCTCCTCATCAAGCGTTCCCTGTTTTTGCCTCAGTCGTTCATTTTTGTAAGTACTCCATCATTGCAACTGTTTTTTTTTTTTTTTTTTTCCAGTTATAAATATCTCTCAGCCGTCGTTAACCTCCCTAATCTCGGCCAGTCCCTCCCTTCCACATTAGCCGTTCCCTGTTTTTGCCTCAGTCGTCCCTCGTTCTCTTTGTGTAATAAAAGTCCCGCGCTTCGCCGTGGTCGCGTGGCCACATGCAGACTGCTGTTATCCTCGCTCCCTTGATATTAATGTGACGGGCGAGGCCATTGTGGAGCCCCGGGGGAGGACACAGCTGGATTTGACCTGCTCTTATGTCTCTCTCTCTCTCTCTCTCTCTCTCTCTCTCTCTCTCTCTCTCTCTCTCTCTCTCTCTCTCTCTCTCTCTCTCTCTCTCTCTCTCTCTCTCTCTCTCTCTCTCTCTCTCTCTCTCTCTCTCTCTCTCTCTCTCTCTCTCTCTCTCTCTCTCTCTCTCTCTCTCTCTCTCTCTCTCTCTCTCTCTCTCTCCACAACTTTATTTATATCCATCTATCTACCTATCTATCTATTTATCTTTATCTATCTATATCTGTATCTACCTGTCTTGCTCCATTTCTTTCCCTTACTCCTTTTTTCTCCTTCTTCCCCCTCTCTCTCTCTCCCATAACTCACCCCTACTCTGTTTTTCTCTCTTCTCTTCTCTTCTCTTCTCTTTTTCCACTTCTCTCTACCCGCTTTCCTAACGGTGCCCTTCCTCTCACCTCTAAGTCCCTCCTCTCTCTCCTCCCCCTCCCTTCCCTCCTCTTCCCCTTCCTCGCCATTCCCCTCTCAGTTTCCCTTCTTCTTCCCCTTTCCTCGCCCTTCCCCTCGCTTCCCACCGGACTCCCCGTGACCTGACCTCCCGCCATAACACCTGACATATTGACCTTTGGCGGTGCATGTCAGGTGTGCAGTGGAAATCAGAGTTGCAATTAAGCGCACCTGTTCCCACCTGTTGGCCTGGATGCATGACATTCCCTACTTTGTTAAGACTGAGTGGGTTTGGTTATGGTTGTGGAAGTGTACATGGTGGTGGTTTGGGTGATTTTGGTTATGGCGGTTGTGGTAGTGGTGTTAAGTGATGGTTGTTTTGTTTTTGCTTTCGGTGGTGGTGGTGGTGGTGGTGGTGGTAGTGGCTATGGTGGTGGAAGAGTTTTTCATGTCTGGCTTTAGTTAATGATGACGTTCAGTCTATCCACATTTTTATTTTATCTTCTGAAGTAAATTTTTCATCAACATCCTCATCTTCAGTCATTGCATTTCACGTTAGGACAAAGGCTTTTTCTCAACGTCCTCCGCCTCTCTCTGATGTTAATGTATACCATCTTGTTCTTGCAAATCGTCACCCTCATAGAATAATCGCCTAAGTCATTTTTCAGCGATTTCCAGGTTTTTGTCTACATCCATTTTTCAACATGTGACCCCAATTTTTGTACAGTTGCCTTCGTCATTCAGGGTTTGAGTGTTCTAGAATTGGCCTTTTCATTTCTGCCTAAATCGTAAGCCAAATGAGATGATGACGGTTCTTTTCTGATTTCCTGTAAAGTAGAAAATATTGACTAAAGCGGTTTGTTTACGAAGGTGACGATATGCTCTAATTGATTCCCTACTTTCTTTATTGTTTATTTTGTCTAACTTTTATCCATGTTAGCTCACAGTCAGCCTCTCCACTTAAAGGAAAAAACATAGAGTGGAAATTTGTTTGTTCCTGTCGTGGCAATGTTCTCCTCCCTTATTCTTTCCACACCTGCCACCCCCGTCTCCTGTTTCTGTTTCCCTTGTTTCCTTTTATCGCCTGGCGTGGGCGTTTCCTTTCTATTTCTGACGCCATTTCCTTTTTTCCTTTATTCATTCTCTAAGTCATTTATTTATTCCGTTTTCCCTTCTCCTCTTCGTACTTGCTTTCTTCATTTCTCCCAAGCTTTATTTTCTTTTATGTCCAGTTCCCGATCTCTATTTCATACTTCTTGTCTTGAGTTTCCCTTTCCTCACTGTCTTTCATTTCATATCGCGTTGCCCTTTAATTTTGTCAAGGTAGCGTGTGTGACTGTGTGTGTGTGTGTGTGTGTGTGTGTGTGTGTGTGTTTCTCATTTTTTACTTTTTTTATCCTTATTTATTACGTTAGTCTTTCATCTTTATCGAGGTAGTTTGTATTTTCCTTCCCTCACTTTTTTTTTTGGTATACTTTGTTACTCTATAATTTCCTCGAGGTTGAATAGATGTTGTTTTTCCCTCCTTGCCTTTTTCCTTTCATATCAGATTACTCACATATTTTTAGAGGTAGCGTGTTTGTTTTTCCTTCCCTGTCCTTTTATTTTCCCTGTTTTTCCAGTTGATATTACGTGACTTTTTTTCATTTGATCATACGCGCTTCTTTCCCTTACCCTGACCTTTATTTCACTTCCTATTACGTCTGTCTTCTTTCCTGACCTTTTATTTTCCTTGTTTTTTTCAGTTGATATTACGTGTGACTTTTTTTTTCATTTGTTCATACGTGGTTCTTTCTCTTACCCTGACCTTTATTTCACTTCCTATTACATCTGTCTTCTTTCCTGACCTTTCTTTCATTTTCTTCAGGTAGGTTAGGTGTTCCTCCCTCTCTGACCTTTCTCACTTGTGGCTTATTCATTCAACAGAAGGAAGAGGGAAAAATGAAAGTCGAGAAGCTTAGAGAGAGAGATACATTGTTCATGCTCCTCTTCACATTCCGTCTTCCCCGCGCTTAATCTCACCGCCCAGATAGCATCACGCACTGCAAACTCCCGCTTCTCGCTCACTTCACCAAAGATATAAAAAAAATTAATATACTTAGTTGAGAGAGAGAGAGTGTGTACTGTGGAAAAATAATTATACCAGAAGAAGTTTTATGACACTATCCCCATCCAGGTTCCCATTATTAGGCCATCACTTCTACAACTTACATGGAAAAAAAGGAAAAAAAGTCGTAAAATTCTTGTCTCCTTTTTTTTTGTGGATTTGATTTAATGGAGAAAATGTGTTGTAAAGTTTTTGAGGGCATTATGTAATCTGGGATCAGAGAGAGAGAGAGATAATTATTTATACACTTTCAGTCTTTCATCCTCTTTAGTAGTGAACTCAAAGACCGCCTTCCTTCTTTAATTCCTCCTTACATCAGCTTCTACACTTTTGAGACGGGAAGTATTAAAACCCCCTACGAGCTAAATATTCTGTTTTTTACTCTTGCTTCGGTCTCTCTCTCTCTCTCTCTCTCTCTCTCTCTCTCTCTCTCTCTCTCTCTCTCTCGCACTCTCTCTCTCTCTCTCTCTCTCTCTCTCTCTCTCTCTCTCTCTCTCTCTCTCTCTCTCTCTCTCTCTCTCTCTCTCTCTCTCTCTCTCTCTCTCTCTCTCTCTCTCTCTCTTTCTCCTTTACACTACAGCAACGTCTTTCTTCCTTGTTATTTTTTTCCTTCCTTTTGGGTGACTGTCGCCTTTCTTTGTTTCCGCCTGGTGTGTCTCATATGCTCCCCGCCCGCAGAACTTGTCATCTTAGCCTCTGTGTGTGTGTCTGTGTGTGTGTGTGTATATATTTTTTATGTCTGAGTTCCTGTCGGGAGGGGAAAGAAAAACACCAGAAAAATAAATTGAGAAAATGGGAAATAAAAATGGTCACAAACTTTTTCATGTAAGATCTTTCACTTTTAAAATCCGACGTGACACTTTCTGAGATGATTTTTTTCCCTCTTTGTCTGTCTGTCTGTCCGTCTCTCTCTCTCTCTCTCTCTCTCTCTCTCTCTCTCTCTCTCTCTCTCTCTCTCTCTCTCTCTCTCTCTCTCTCTCTCTCTCTCTCTCTCTCTCTCTCTCTCTCTCTCTCTCTCTCTCTCTCTCTCTCTCTCTCTCTCTCTCTCTCTCTCTCTCTCTCTCTCTCGCTCTCGCTCTCTCTCTATCTATTTATCAGTCCATCTTTCTCTCCCTCTCGTCCTTCATCCCTCCTTGGTAATCTTCTCGTATTCATGACATTTCCACACCTTCACTCTCTCCTCGCCTCTATCATCCTCTCTCCCTCTACTATTTCTTTAGCCTTTTCCCTTTTCCTTTCCACGCCTTTCCTTCGCCTACACATTCTCGTACGTTATTTCAAATTGACTTGTGTAATCTATTAGTTGTTGGTCTGCTCTCCGTCCCTCTCTGGAGTTTTGCGCAATTTACTATAGTCTCCCCTTAGCTCATACCTCCTATTTGGTTTTCCTTTATCATCCTGCTTCTCCTCCTCCATTATCTGATATATATTTCCTCCCTCGTTTCTCCTTCCCTTTTCCGTAATAATTCTTCCATAATGAGCTTTTCTTACGTCAGTCATATTCTCTCTTTTTTAATTACAGTTGTCAGTTCAACGGCAAAAACGAAAAGAAATAAAAAAAAGGTTGGTTTTCGTCGACTTACACAACTATGTCCAATCTTCTATTCTAGCCCCTTGCCATTTTTCTCTTGTTTCGTAACGCTTTTGCATGTTTCACCTTTCTCTCAGGCTCACTTCTGTCATGACCTTTGCTTCTCTCTCTCTCATGTCTTTTCGTCACCTCAGAATTTGCATCTAGTTTCCTTCCATCTGTGCAACAACGCCACACACATTTTCGTAACTCATCCTTCTCCCTTTCCTTGCTCTTCATAACCCTATTCACCTCTCACCTTTCTCTTCACCATCTTTATCATCTCATTATATATTGTTACCTCTATTACCTTTATCACGACTTCATCTCTCACTTACATATGTTTTTTTTATTATTTTTGTTATTGCCCCGTGGTATGAACTAAGTATTCTTCCTCTTCTTCCTATACAACCGTGTCTAACTTTCCGACCAGTTTCCATTTCTTTCATTTTCTCAACCCTTTCAAACCTTCCTCATTTTTCCCTTAGTCTAGAGCTGCTTCGTAACTTATCCGCCTCTCACCTTTTATTCTGCTGTTAATCTTCTCTTCAATCTTTCACATTCTCTTATTTCATTTTCTCAACCCTTTCAACCTTCCTCATTCTTCCCTTAGTCTAAAGCTGTTTAGTAACTTATCCGCCTCTCACCTTTTATTCTGCTGTTAATCCTCTTCAATCTTTCACATTCTCTCTAAGTCTACGGATGTTACTTAATTTATCGACCTATCGCAATATCTCCTGCTTGTAGCTCTTTCCTCAATCTTGCTCTTCATCCCTTAGCCTTAACTGCTTCGTGACATACCCGCCTATAGCCTTTTCCTAAACCTTCCACACTCTTTCTTAATTCGTCTTGAGCTGACACTTAACTCACCCAGCTCTAACATTATTTCCCCTTATTAACCTTTGCTTCGGTCTTTCCCATTCTTCTCTTAGTCTTAACTGTTTCGTAACCTACCCACCTCTAACCTTATTTCCTTTGTATGTACCTTTTCTTAGGCCTATCACACTCTTACTTAATTGAGCTGACATGTAACTCACCCAGCTCTAACATTATTTCCCCTTATTAACCTTTGCTTCGGTCTTTCTCATTCTTCTCTTTGTCTTAACTCTTTCATAACCTACTCACCTCTAACATTATTTTTTTTTTACCTTTTCCTCGGCCTATCACACTCTTCCCACGTCTGGAGCTGTCACGTAACTTATTCATCTCTCACCATATTTCCTCTTACTAACCCTATCCTTGACCTTTCCCATTCTTCTCTTAGTCTTAACTCTCTCATAACCTACCCAGCTCTAACATTATTTCCTTTTTATATACTTTTCCTCGGCCTATCACGCTCTTCCTTCATCTAAAATCGTTACCTAACTTATCCATCTCTCACCATATTTCCTCTTACTAACCCTTTCCTCTACCTTTCCCATTCTTCTCTTTTATTTACAGCATAGAGCAACCCAAGGGCAACAAAAAGAAGATGTAAAAAAAAAAGCCCGCTAACTGTTCCTCTCAAATAGCGATAAGTATAGAATTGCCAAAAGAGAGGTCAATTTCGAATGTCTTGACTCACTCTTCTCTTAGTCTTAACTCTTCCATAACGTACCCACCTCTCACATTATTTCCTTTTTACGTATCTTTTCCTGGACCTATCACACTCTTCCTAACTTATCGATCTCTCACCTAACCTAACCTAACTTATCGATCTCTCACCTAACCTAACCTAACTTATCGATCTCTCACCTAACCTAACCTAACTTATCGATCTCTCACCTAACCTAACCTAACTTATCGATCTCTCACCTAACCTAACCTAACTTATCGATCTCTCACCTAACCTAACCTAACTTATCGATCTCTCACCATCTTCACACCTCCTCGGAAAACTAACGCAGACTAACGAGGTTCTAGACTCAATTAGTAACGGAGCTCATCTAGCCTACTTATTTGCACCTTCCCACACGGCGCCTACCTGCGAGTGGGTCTAATCAAGGGATCCTCAGGCACGTCTCGGCTAATTGGATGGTGATTACCTGTACGAGCTTGTTACCTGAGCTGCCGGTGAGATGTAGAAAAAAAGGAAATTCTGATATGTTTTTTGAGTGTGAGAGAGAGAGAGAGAGAGAGAGAGAGAGAGAGAGAGAGAGAGAGAGAGAGAGAGAGAGAGAGAGAATAATATAATGAAAGGGAACCAGAAAGGCACATGAATAGGAAAGAAAATAAAAGAAATAAAAAGAAAGGAAGAAAATAACAAAGGAACGAAAATTATAGAAAAAAAAGGCCCTCTAATCACGAGAGAGAGAGAGAGAGAGAGAGAGAGAGAGAGAGAGAGAGAGAGAGCATGTGCACAATCCCTCAATCTCCGTTTTCTATCTCTATTCATCTTCCCTTCTCATCCCCGTCGGCTTCCCATTTTCTTTTACTCATCACAAACCTCTGACAGCAAGATTTATTTGTAGGCTTTCCGCTCTCTCTCTCTCTCTCTCTCTCTCTCTCTCTCTCTCTCTCTCTCTCTCTCTCTCTCTCTCTATTTCTCTCTCTATCTCTGTCTCTCTATCTCTCTCTCTCTCTCTCTCTCTCTCTCTCTCTCTCTCTCTCTCTCTCTCTCTCTCTCTCTCTCTCTCTCTCTCTCTCTCTCTTCATCCCCTTAGTACGTTCTTTTAAGTTTTTCTTCGTCATTTTTATTAAATTTTTAAGGTTTATTTTATTTCCTTCTTCCTTCTTTTTTTCTCTTTTATTTTTATTCTCGTTTTTCTTCTTTCATTAATATCACATTTTTTTCCTTTCTTTTATCTGTTTCCTATATTTTGTTTTTCCTACTTTCTTTCATTATCTATTTTGCTTTGTTATCATTTTCGTCTAGGTTAATATTCACGTTTTTTTTCTTTTCATTTATATCTCATTTTATTATTTTTTTCTTTTCATACATCAATATTCTCAGTTTTTCCTTTCTTTTATTGTCTATTTCGCTCTTTAATCTTTTTTTTTTTTTTCGTTTCTCTATGTTTATCAGTCCCCCTTGTCCTCCTTTCTTTGTTTGTATCCTTTGTCTTCTCTTTTTCTTTCATTTATCATATTTTATTCCTTCTTTATTTTTTCCTATTTTCTCTTTTCCTTCTTTCTTGCATGATCTATTTCCCTCTTTTATCATTCTCGTTTCTCTTGTCTATGTTGTTTTCAGTCCTCTTTTTTATCCTTTCTTTATTTTGTCCTTCATCTTTCCTTTTTCACTGATATCACATTTTATTCCTTTGATCATCCTCCTATCTTCTGTTTTCCTCCTTTCTTTCATCATCTGTTTCGCTCTTTAACTAATCACGTCTCGGTTATAAATGTCTGTCTGTTTTCCTTTTTCTCCTTTCTTTGTTGCATCGTCCCTCTTCGCTTTTTCTTTCATTGATATCGCATTTAATTATTTTCTTCCTTCTCTTATATTCTGTTTTTCATCTTTCTTTCACCGTCTATTTCATTTTGTTATTCTCTTCTTGGCTGTCTATGTTTGTCAGTTCTTGTCCTCCTTTTTATTGTTATCGTCCGTCTTTCTCTTCCTCCTTGTATCTTGTTTTGCTCTCTGTCTTCCCTTTCAGTTTAGTCACTCAGATGTTGATCGTTAAAATAGTCTCACTTTGTTATTATTCTCTTCTTTGTTGTCTATGTTTGTCAGTTATCCTTGTCCTCCTTTTCATTGTTATCGTTCGTCTTTATCTTCCTCCTTTTATCTTGTTTTGCTCTGCGTCTTCCCTTTCAGTTTCGTTACTCAGGTGTTGATCGTTAAAAGATTCTCACTTACCTGCGTCCTTCCCACCTGATCTGTTTGTCAGCTTACCTGCTCGTTTATTTGCCTGCCTTTCTGTGTGTGTGTGTGTGTGTGTGTGTGTGTGTGTGTGTGTGTGTGTGTGTGTGTGTGTGTTTATTTTTTTCGCTTCCTTTCTCTCTTTTTTTTTCTTCTCCGCTCTCTCGTTTCTTTGGGTGCGCAAGGCGTGAGGTGTTAAAGAGGTTTGAATACTGAGAAATGAGTATTTTTATTGTATTTATTATTCATTTCGTGTTTTTTTCCTTTTTTTCCAAGGCTGAAGAGATTTTTTGTGATGATTTAAAGTGTTTTTCTTCTTTGTGTATGTGTGTGTGTGTGGGTGGGTGGGTGTGTGTGTGGGTGTGTTTTGATCGTATTTTCTTTTTGTTATTTTTGTTTTGTATGTCCTCGTTTCTCTTATTTTCTTTCACTTTTTTATTTTCCTGTATTTCTCTTTTTCTGGCCTAAAGGTTGAAGACCCTATTTAGATGGAAATACCGAGGATTGACCTGTTTTTTCTTTTTCTTTTTTTACATGTGTATGGATCCTAGTATTTATTTTACGCTTATCTTAGGTTTTAGAATCACTGACCAACATTTTCTTTTTTCTTTCTTGAGGTTGTCACAGCAAGAGGTTCCTGGATGGTTAGTTCCAACAATTTATTAGACTCGTTACAATATATTCACACCTATTTATAACATACTATCCCTCATTCTCACTCTTTATATTTAGCATAGTATCTCTCTCTTCCTCCCACTTTCTTAGTATTTACAACACTATATAGGGGGCATTTTTAAACACTTCATCGCCCTAGCACACATAATTGACAAGGCTTTCATAGGAGTTTCGGGCATATCCAGGAGTAGTTTAATGACCCTGGTGGTAGTCTGACCCTTCCTCTGTGCCATGAGCCTTCAAAAACACTCATTAGAACCCAACTGATCACTTTTTTGGCATTTGTAAATAGTTAATGTGAGATGCGCAAGTGTCTCAGAATATCAACCTATTTATCTCTCCTCCTGCCTCTTTCTTAGTATTTAGAACACTTCGCCTCACCCTCTCGAAACTTAGAACATGTATTTCTTCCTCTCAATGTCATGGCACTCAATCCTCCTCTCACTCCTTGGTGCTGAACATTATATCCCTCTTCTTCTCACCCTCTCAATATACAAGAACACTGTGTATCTCTTCCTTTCAGTGTTGTGGTACTCAATCCTCCTCTAACTCCTTTGTGCTGAGACCATGATATCCCTCTTCGTCCCACCCTCTCGGTATTTAGAACACTGTGTATCTCTCCCTTTCAATGTCTTGGTATTCAATCTCTCACCCTCTCGGTATTTAGAACACTGTGTATCTCTCCCTTTCAATGTCTTGGTATTCAATCTCTCACCCTCTCGGTATTTAGAACACTGTGTATCTCTCCCTTTCAATGTCTTGGTATTCAATCTCTCACCCTCTCGGTATTTAGAACATTGTGTATCTCTCCCTTTCAATGTCTTGGTATTCAATCTCTCACCCTCTCGGTATTTAGAACACTGTGTATCTCTTCCTTTCAATGTCTTGGTATTCAATCTCTCACCCTCTCGGTATTTAGAACATTGTGTATCTCTCCCTTTCAATGTCTTGGTATTCAATCTCTCACCCTCTCGGTATTTAGAACACTGTGTATCTCTCCCTTTCAATGTCTTGGTATTCAATCTCTCACCCTCTCGGTATTTAGAACATTGTGTATCTCTTCCTTTCAATGTCTTGGTATTCAATCTCTCACCCTCTCGTTATTTAGAACACTGTGTATCTCTTCCTTTCAATGTCTTGGTATTCAATCTCTCACCCTCTCGGTATTTAGAACACTGTGTATCTCTTCCTTTCAATGTCTTGGTATTCAATCCTCCTCTCACTCCTTGGTGCTGAGAACATTGTATCCCTCTTCCTTTCACCCTCTCGGTTTGCTAGAACACTATGTATCTCTTCCTCTAAAAAATATGTGTGCGTAAAAGTTTAATTCTTTGTCTTTTTAGTTTTTTTATGGCGTTAAATTCCTGTAGCACCAGTGTCAATAAACTAACTAATTAACTATCTCGCTTTTCCTCTCTCTCTCTCTCTCTTAATATATATCTGTTCCATGTCTGCGTAACTGTTTATTAATTCTTAGTGTTTTTTTTATTCGTTACTTATGGCGTTAAATTCCTCTAACACCTTTGTCAATAAACTAACTTATTAACTGTCTTTCTCTTCCTCTCACTCTCTTAATATCTTCACATGTCTACGTAAAAGTTTGTAAATTCTTTGTTTTTTAGTTTTGTATGACGATTAAGTTCCTGTAACACCTTTGTCAATAAACTAACTAATTAACTATCTCGCTCTTCCTCTCACTCCTCTAATACCCGTTCACATGTCAGCGTAAAAGTTTGTTAATTCATTTTTAGTTTCGTATGATGATTAAGTTCCTGTGTCACCTTTGTCAATAAACTAACTAATTAACTATCTCGCTCTTCCTCTCACTCCTCTAATACCCGTTCACATGTCTGCGTAAAAGTTTGTTAATTCATTTTTAGTTTCGTATGACGATTAAGTTCCTGTGTCACCTTTGTCAATAAACTAACTAATTAACTAACCCGCTCTTCCTCTCACTCTCCTCATACCCGTTCACATGTCTACGTAAAAAATATCATAAAACCAAACACTACTTTCCTTATTTCGTCCCGCCTGGCGCCAGTTGGAAAGCGCGCGAATTCTGTTCCAAAAAAATCTGCCTCTGGTTTAGATTTATGCTTCTTTTTTTTCCCCACCTCTCTCACTTTTTCTTCTGTGATTTCTTTATGCATGCTGATGGAATGAATTTTCTTTCTCTTTTTTTTAGCAGAGGGGAAAGTGTGTGAAAGGCTCGGTTTTTGGGAGAGTCCAGATCCGAAATATTCTCTTTGGGTGTCTGATATTTCCCGCCATGATATCTTTGTTCGTGGAAATAGCCGCCGCATTCTTTTTTTTTTTTTTTTCATTCCCGGAACAAAGTGAAATGTGTGCTACCGGCCACTGGGGTCAAGGGAAAAAAAATAGGCTGAGATTTAGGTGTTAATGCATATGTTTTCTTTTCCATTCTGTCTTACTTGCTGTTTTTCATACTATCTTATCTCCTGTTTATCATTCTTTCCTCTCTGTTTCGCCCTTCTATCTTATCTGTTGTTTATCATTCCATTTTATCATCTGTTGTTCATTCTATCTTATTTCCGGTTTTTTCATTGTCTTATCTTCGCTGTTTCGTCCTTTTATCTTATCTGCTACTTTTAATTCTATCTTATCAGCTGTTTATCATTCCATCTTATCTGCTATTTATTTATTCTTTCTTATCTGCTCTTTTTCATTCTCTTTTATAAACTCCTTTTCGTTTTATCTTATCTCCCGTTCTTCATTCTATCTTTTCTGGCGTTTGTTTGTTTGTGTGTGTGTGTGTGTGTGTGTGTGTGTGTGTGTGTGTGTGTGTGTGTGTGTGTGTTCTAGGCGTTAAAGATTATATTCAAGTTTAAAAAGAAAGGCTCTGGTTCATAAGTTAAGTCGTGTTTCCTTTTATATATATTTCTACTATCTCTTTTTTTCTCTCTCTCTCTCGTCTCCCCTTCGTGTGGGCTGCTTCATAGTATATCCGCTTCTGTCTTTTTGTGTTCTATTTTTTTTTTTTTCATCTCTTCTATGATTCGTGGTATTTCAATTTCTCTATTTCTGCCTTCATTTTTATTTTTCTCGCCTGTATCTCAAGTTCGGGCTTCAGTTTCTGTCTTTCAACCGTCCATATATTTTTTTTTCTATTTCAACCTTCCATATATTTTTATCATGTCTATTTAAGTTTAGTATTTCAATTTTCTGTTTTGTTTTTTTCTTTTCTTTTTTCTCTCGTTTATTGTTCATCTTGTATTATTTCAAGTCTTTCTACCTTCTATGTTGTTGTTTTTGTTGTTGTTTATGATTCAAGGTAGTTCAATTTCTGTCTTTCTTCCTTCTCTCTATATATTTTTTTCACTGAAGGAAGCAGCTCAAGGGCAAAAAAAAAGACTGAAAAAAGCCCGCTAATTAATTCTCCTATATAAAAGAGCAAAGAGGAGTGGTCGAAAGAGAGGTCAGTTTCGGGAGGAGAGATGTCCAGATACTCTCCTCTTTCTTACCTGCCCTTCAAGGTGTTCTATTATCTTTCTATCTTCAATATTTCTTTTTTTTCTCTCTCTAGGCCTTTAAACTATTTCAACCTGTCTTTCTACTTTCCATATTCCTTTTTATTTCTCCTCTCCTGCTAGTATTGCAATTTGTCCTTCTTCCAATATTTCTTCTTTTCTTACCTGCTCTTCAAGGTATTATATTCTGTTTTTCTGCCTTCTATTTTTGTTCTCTCACCTGGCCTTTAAACTATTTCAACCTCTGTCTTTCTACTTTCTATATTTCTTTTTATCTCACCTCTCCTGCTCGCTTTTTCAATTTCTGTCTTTCAACCTTCATTTTGTTTTATGATTCATGGTATAGTTCATTTTTTCAATCTACCTTTCTATTTCTTTTTCTCTCACTTTCCCTTCCAGGTATTTCCGTGTACGTGTTTCCACCTTTCATTTTTCTTTCCTTTGTTTATGCTTAAGAGTGTACAACAGTGAGAAGGATATACCAAGCTAATTCTAATATTCGCTTTATTTCTTTCCTACTTTGCGTGTGTGTCTTGTATGATATAATTTTTTTCTGGTTAGAAGTGTAAAAAAAAAAGACATTAAATTAAAGCGAAAGGCTCAGATTTTAAGTACAGCATTTGTTTATCTTTCTTTTTTTCTTACTTCTATTATTTTTTTCTCTTTTTTTCATTTCCTGTATGGCTTTGCGTCGGTCTCGATGTATATATAAAAAATTGAATGGTCTATGTAAATAACTATCATCTTTTCTTTTTTTCTGGTGTTACATTCTCCCTTTTAAGTACAGCATTTCTTTCTCTTTCTTTTTCTTCTTATTTCTATTCTTTTCTTCTGTTTTTCTCTTTTTCTTTATGGTTTTGCGTCGGTCTCGATGTATATACAAGTAAGTGGATCGCCTTTGTAATTACCTCTGATGTCCTCGCTTTTCTGGTTATACTTTCTCCCTTTTAAGTACATCATTTCTGTCTTTTTTTTTCTCACTTAAATATTTTTCACTGTTTTTTTTCTTTTTCTTTATGGTTTTGCGTCTTTCTCGATGTATATACAAGTATGTGGATGTCCTCGCTTTTCTGGTGATACTTTCTCCCTTTTAAGTACATCATTTCTGTCTTTTTTTCTTACTTAAATATTTTTCACTGTTTTTTTTCTTTTTCTTTATGGTTTTGCGTCTTTCTCGATGTATATAAAACATGTGAATGGTCCATATAATTAGCTTTGATGTTCTCTTTGTTCTGGTTTTCCTTTTTCCTTTTAAGTAGAGCATTTGTTTCTCCTTCTTTTTTCTTACTTCTGCTCATTTCTTCTCTGTTTTTTTCTCTTTTTATTTATGGTTTTGCGTCGGTCTCAATGTATAAATAATAAATGTGACTGGCCTTTGTGATTCACTCTGCTGTTCTCTTTTTTTCTGGTTTCACTTTCTCCCTTTTTCTCTCGTGGTAACGCCGTGTGTGTTTAGTTTAAGGTACAAAAAGGTTGGTGTGAATGGCTTACGTAGTTAATTCCCATGGTTCTCTTCTTTATTTTTTTATTTTTTTAATCCTCTTTCACTTTTGCCTCCTCCGTCTTCGGCTCATGGTAGAAAAAGGTATGAATGAGGTTTGATGTTAATTCCTTTTCCCCTCTTTTTCCTCTATTTCTGTTTCTCCTGCCATTTCTGTTTTTTGCCTATGGTACAAATAAAGCATGAATTGAGTTTGTAATTGATACCTGTTAACTTTTTTTCTCTCTTTGTTTCTCTGTCTCGTGTCACTCCCATCTTTGGTTCGAGGTAGACAAAGAAGGTGGGATGGACTTTGTAGATGACTCGTAACCAGCGTTGCCAGATTGTCACACTCAGTTTCTCATATTTCCCGATTTCTATCCCAAAAACTGTTTCCTGGGCCACAATAACGAGATTTATTTGTAGTTACTGTTGAAATGGTTTATTATTCCTGTATCTTGGTGGTATATATGGAAGGGAAGCTGGTAAATGTGATGCTCCGAGTACGATAATCTGGCAACGGTGCTCGTAACCCTTTTTTTTTCGTATTTTTTTCCTATTTCTCTCTCGTGTCGCCTCCGTTTTTAGGTCAAAGTACAAAAACATGAATTGTGTTTGTAGATATTTATTTTCTTCACTTTTTTTCCCTCTTTCCTGCCACCTCTCTCTATCTTTGGGTCAAGGGACAAAACGGTGTGAATGAAGTTTGTAGGTAATTCATGTTAACCTTTTCTCTTTATTACTTCCCTCTCTTTTTCTCTTTCCCTCGCGTGACCTCAGGAGCACAAAAACAAGGTGGGGGATGCTTCAAGTTGTGGCTCTGTGTATCTTTAAATTCTAACCAGTCTCTTGTCTTTTTTTTTTTGCATTTTTCCATTGCCACTTTTCCTTTTTTTCCTTTTCCTTTATTTATCTTCCCCTCGTGTGACCTCAGAGTACAAGAAAAAGTGTTTATGCTCGAAGTTGTGGCTCTGTATCTTGAAATATCTGCGAAAATCTCCGTCTTGAAATTCTGATCACTCCCTTGTCTTTTTTTTTCTTTGTTCATTGTCGTTTTTTCCCTTTTTCCTTTTCCTTTATTTATCTTCCCCTCGTGTGACCTCAGGAGTACAAAAAAAAGTGTTTATGCTCGAAGTTGTGGCTCTGTATCTTGAAATTCTGATCACTCCCTTGTCTTTTTTTTCTTTGTTCATCGTCAGTTTTCCCTTTTGTTCCTTTTCCTTTATTTATCTTCCCCTCGTGTGACCTCAGAGTACAAAAACAAGGTGTGTATGCTCGAAGTTGTGGCTCTCTGCGTCTTGAAATCTTAACTAATCCCTTGTGCGTTTATTTTTCCATTACATCATTCAATTTTTTCCTTTTTTCTTTATATAATCTTCCCCTCGTGTTACCTCAGCGTGAAAAAAAAAGTGTGGAGGCTTGAAGTCGTATCTCTCTGGATCGTGAATCTCTGACCAGTTCCTTGTGAGTCGTATTTTTTCCTTCGCTCAATGTCATCTTTCCTTTCTTTCTCTTTTCTTTATCTTCATCTCGTGTGACCTGAGCAAACACGAAAAATGCTTGAAGTTGTGTCTCTTTGCTTCGTGAAATTCTGACAACCAGTAAGTCCTTTTTTGCCTTTGTTTTTCATTATCATCTTTCTCTTTTTTTCCATTTATTTTCTCTTTCTCTTTTTATCGTAGCAACTTAGAGTGCAAAAAAGTGTGAATTCTTAAAGTTGTGTCTTTCTGAATCGTGAAATACTAATCAACCCTTGTTAGTCTGTTTTTCTTTTTTTTCAATTGTCATTTTTCTCTTTTTCCTTCTTAACTACTTATGTTTTCCTCGTGTTGCCTCAGAGTACAAAAAAAAGTGTGTAGGCTTAAAATTGTGTCTCTTTGTGTCGTGAAATCCTGATGGCCGGCCCCTAGTGACATATTCTTTCTATTTTTCATCGTCCTTTTTTCTCCTCCCCTTCCTAGCGTTGTGTAAAAATTGGTGTTGGCGCGTGTGGGGGGTTCTACGTCCCTGTTTTCTCTCTCTCTCTCTCTCTCTCTCTCTCTCTCTCTCTCGCTCTCTCTCTCTCTCTCTCTCTCTCTCTCTCTCTCTCTCTCTCTCTCTCTCTCTCTCTCTCTCTCTCTCTCTCTCTCTCTCTCTCTCTCTCTCTCTCTCTCTCTCTCTCTCTCTCTCTCTCTATTCTGTTGCTCTTCTCTCTTTTTTTGTCTTGTTCTTTCTGTTTCGTATTTTTTTTTTATTTGCAGTGAACGATTTTTATTGTTCCACGTGTGTGTGTGTGTGTGTGTGTGTGTGTGTGTGTGTGTGTGTGTGTGTGTGTGTGTGTTTCTCGTTGGCTACATTTCTATATTTGTGTCTTGTGTTAGTTTCCTTTTTTATTTCTTTGTTTTCTTCTTTTATAGTCGTTCCGCGCGTAGCTGTTTTTCACGTCTTCATTTTTTTTCTTTTTAGTTTATTTTGAATGTTTTCCGATCATTCTTTTCCTTTTTTTTTTCTTACCAGGTCTCCCTCATTATTTTTTTATTATTATTATTTGTCTGGTTTTTGTTTTGTTTTTCTTGTTGCTCTTTTGTTTCCTTTTTTTTTTTTAGGTCAGCTTCATTTCCTTGTATTTAGGTTTTGTCTTTTTCTTTCTCCTCTTTTTTTGTGTGTGTCTGTTTGTGTGTGTGCGTGTGTTTGATTTCCAATATTTTTTTTTTTTTTTTTTTTTTTTTTTTTTTTTTTTTTTTTTTTTACTTATAGTCATTTGTCTAGTTTGCTTCTATGTGTTTCTTGCTTCCTTCTATTGCAACCACGAATACACTTTTTAAATATGTTTCTCTTCGTTCAATATATCATTTTTAGACGATTTATTTTTATTTCACATCCATTTTCGTTTTCTTTCATATTGCTTTTTTTTTCATTTACAGTAAAATCAAGTTATATAATATTTTAAAGCTTTTTACTTCCGCTTCTCTGTTTTCAATTTGCTTTTTCAAAGGAACTGTATATTTTTTGTTTTGTTTTTTGTCTAATCTGTTTCATTTTCATCGACTTTTTTTTCCTGATACTAAGAGATTTTTTTTTTAAGTTTGCTGTTAGATCCTTTAATTTATCATATTTGTTTCTTTTGCTTTCCTTAAAACTAAACGAATATTATTTATTTTAGTTTGCTGTCAAGTCCATTTCTTTTTCCTCGATTTCATTTATTTTTCTTCATAAGACAAAAAAATAGTATCATTGTTTTATTTTATTTTTTTTGTCATATACCTTTCTATTTCATTCATATGGTTTTTATTCCTGAGTGTAAAGGAAGAAAAGGAAAAGGAGGAAAATGAAAGTAATATGTTTTTCTTCCTTCTTCATCCGTGTTGTCATATCTGCAGGCGGCGAAAAAGAGTTTGCATGGCTGAGTCGAGTTGTGCCGCGCGAGTCTATTTTGGCGGGTGGAATATTCTGTTTGTCTGATTTTGATACACCCGTAACCTCTTTTTTTATGTTTTTTCACCTCGCTTTCTTTCTGGTCTGTGATTCTCCCTCGGCGCCGCGCTCCCCCCGCCCTTCTGCCACTCTCACGCCTCGACACCTTTTCTACACAACACAGAATTTTGCGTCGCGCCGGGTACAAGTTCTTAAATTTTTCACGTCTACCGATTTTGCAAGAATATTTCAACTCGCTTTTCTCCTCTCCACTGCACTCCCAATACGTATTCCTCCTAAAACCCATCCACTTTCTCCTCTCCACTTCACTCACAATACCTATTCTTCCTAAAACCCATCCACTTTCTCCTCTCCACTTCACTCACAATACCTATTCTTCCTAAAACCCATCCACTTTCTCCTCTCCACTTCACTCACAATATCTATTCCTCCTAAAACCCATCCACTTTCTCCTCTCCACTTCACTCACAATACCTATTCTTCCTAAAACCCATCCACTTTCTCCTCTCCACTTCACTCACAATATCTATTCCTCCTAAAACCCATCCACTTTCTCCTCTCCACTTCACGCCCAATACCTATTCTTCCTAAAACCCATCCACTTTCTCCTCTCCACTTCACTCCCAATACCTATTCTTCCTAAAACCCATCCACTTTCTCCTCTCCACTTCACGCCCAATACCTATTCTTCCTAAAACCCATCCACTTTCTCCTCTCCACTTCATTCCCAATACGCATTCTTCCTAAAACCCATCCACTTTCTCCTCTCCACTTCATTCCCAATACGCATTCTTCCTAAAACCCATCCACTTTCTCCTCTCCACTTCATTCCCAATACGCATTCTTCCTAAAACCCATCCACTTTCTCCTCTCCACTTCATTCCCAATACGCATTCTTCCTAAAACCCATCCACTTTCTCCTCTCCACTTCACTCCCAATACGCATCCTTCCTAAAACCCATCCACTTTCTCCTCTCCACTTCACTCCCAAAACATCTTCCCTAAATCCACCCACTTTCTCTTCTCCACTTCACTCCCAAAACACATTCCCTAAATCCAGCTTACTTTCTCTTCTAGTTTAACCTCTGAAATCCGACCCACTTTCTCTTCTCCCTTTAACCCAAGAAACATAATCCCAAAAACTCATCCACTTTCTCTTCTCCCCCTTAGACAAACCCATTTTCTCTTCTTCACTTCATTCCCTAAACAAATTCCCCACGCAACAACCACTTTCTCTTCTCCCCCTTAAACCAACCCACTTTCTCTTCTCCCTTTAACTCCCCAAAATATTCACAAAAAACACCCACTTTTTCCTCTCTTCCTAACCCCAAAACAATAAAGAAAACAAAGAGAAAGAAAGGGAAGGGCAAGTAAACCGAGGGAAAAGAGAAGGATGGAGAATGAAAGGAATGGAAGGAAAATTTTTGAAGGGATGGAAAAAGAGAGAAAGGGAAGGGCAAGAAAACCGAGGGAAAGGAAAAGGAAGGAGAATGAAAGGAAGGGAAGGAAAATTTTTGAAGGGATGGAAAAGAGAGAAAGGGAAGGGAAGAAAAAATATGGAATGTGATGAGAAGGAAACACAGAAAAGACCAACCCACTTTTCTTTCTCCCTTAACCTCCAAAAGATATTCCCTTAAACTCAACCCACTTTCCTTTCTCCCTTAACCTCCAAAAGATATTCCCTTAAACTCAACCCACTTTCCTTTCTCCTTTAACCTCCAAAAGATATTCCCTTAAACTCAACCCACTTTCCTTTCTCCTTTAACCTCCAAAAGATATTCCCTTAAACTCAACCCACTCTCCTTTCTCCCTTTAACCACCAAAACATATTCCTTTAAACTCAACCCAATTTCCTTTCTCCCTTTAACCACCAAAACATATGCCCTTAAACTCAACCAGCTTTCCTTGATCCCTTTAACCAACAAAACATATGCCCATAAACTCAACCAGCTTTCTCTCTTCCCTTTAACCCTCCAAACATAACTGTGTCTTCCTTCGTTCGTGCTCATCACCATACTGAGTTTTATCGTCCCCCAAAATGCTCAAAAATATGCTACTTCCTCTTTTTCTCTCAGCTCCACAACATCCATGACTCGCAGCACACCGGGTCGTCCTTATCGGCATGTTACGTTTTATCGCCCAAATATTGAAAGGAGGAACCAGCTGGGGTATTAAGTCCCAGATGCCTGTCCCTTAAACTTCCTCTTTTTTTCTGTTTTCTTCCTCGTAGATTCAAACATTATCTGATTCGCGTAAGTTAGTCGTTGTTATTATTGTAGTATGGTTTATTCTTTCCTTTCCTTGCTTTTCTTATTTCACCCTTACTCTCTCTTTCCTTTATTTATGTTCAATTATCATACAATCCCATCTTTTCGCTTTCCTTCCCTTCCTTTTTCTGTCCCTTATCTCCTAATACGTCTGTTCTTCCCAAATTTTTCTTGCGTTCTTTGCTCGCTTTCCTTTATCCCTTTCACCCCAGAGCTCAGTTGATCTTCCCATTGCCATCCAAAACATAGTCAAACATTGTAATTCATTTTCGTTATTCTTTCCACATCGTCTTCTAGCCCGCACACTTTTAAGAAGTTTAAAACATTATATGCCCCCCCCCCCCCCCCAACACACACACACATGCACCAAGTATACAAACAAGCTCTTAACTTACATCTCGCCGCCACAAGGTCGGAGATAACGAGGCACGAAGGGAAGAGGGAGAGAATGAATTTGCATAAAGGGGGTATCATCATTCCTCTTCAATTTTCTCCCTCGACGCTTCCCCTTCAGCCAATATTTACTGCTGGTCATCGCTTGGCTCGGCGGGTTGGAGACTGATGCTGCTGCTTGCTCGAGGTCCGGCCAGCATAAGGGGAAGAGTTAGTAGAGGAATCTGAATTTAGTCTTAGCTTTTCCAGACACTTTATCAGCCTGTTTCTTCGCTCTGTGGCCACTATTTCCTGCGTCCTAGTCATTGGTTGAGGTCTGGACTGTATGTGGGGAAGAGTTAGGAGAGGAAGCTGAATTTAGTGTTAGCTTTTCTGGTTAATTTTTCAGCCCATGTCTTCCCTCTGTGGTTTATATTCTGCCTTCTTTTCATTCTTTGGGGTTACGGCTGATGTGTGTTATTGGGTGAGGTCTAGCCAGCGTGTGGGGAAGAATTTATGGAGGACTTTGTATAAAGTGTTAGCATTCCTCGACAATTTCTCAGCCTGTTCCTTCCCTCTCTATGGTCAATATTTCCTTGCGTCCTTTTCATTGATTGGCTTACTGCATACGTATCTTATTGGTTGAGGTTTAGTCAGCTTGTAGGGAAGAGTTAGTGGAGCAATTTTTTTTAGTGTTATACCTCGTCAGTTTTTCAGTCTCTTCCTTTCCCGTCTGTGGTCAATATATCCCGTTGGTGCTGCTTGTAGGGGAGAGTTAGAGAAGGGATAGAGGAGGAGGAATAGGAGGAACAGAGTTATTCTTTATCAGTTTTCGTGTTTCTTCCTCCCCTTTGTGGTTTATAGTAACTAGTCTAGCTGGGTGAAGTCTGGTCTGGTCAGCGGGATGAAAAAGATGAGTTTGTATAGAATCTTATCCTTTCTTGCCAGTTTTTCAGCCTGTTCCTTCCCCCTCTATGGTCCATATTTACCAGTGTGATGGAGTGAGGTCTGGTCTGGTCTGGTCAGCGAGAGCGAAAAAGAGATTGAATTTGCATATTTTCTTTGCTGGTCAATTTTTCATCTCGTCCTTCCCGTCTCTGGCCGATATATCTTGCGTCTTGCTCCGTCCATTGAGGCTCCTGGTAATGAATCTTGGTGAGGTCTGGTCAGCAAGAAGAGAGAAAAGACGAGTTTGCACACAGATATGCTTTTTTCCCTCAATTTGTCAGCCTGGTCTTTCTCTGTTTATATATTCCCAGCGGCTTACTCCTTTCTACTACTGGTGTTGATTCTTGGGCGAGTTTTGATTAGCGAGAAGAGAAATAAATAGAGTTTGCACATAGATATACTTTTTACCTTCAATTTCTTAACCTGTCCTTCCTCTGTTCAGCTAATATTTCCTGCGTCTACGCCTTTCTACCACTGGTGTTGATTCTTGGGTGAGTTCTCGTTAGCAAGAAGAGAAAAAAGGCGAGTTTGAACACAGATATACTTTTTTTACCATCAATTTCTCAGTCTCTCCTTCCTCTGTTCAGCTAATATTTCCTGCGTCTACTCCTTTCTACTACTGGTGTTGATTCTTGGGTGAGTTCTCGTTAGCAAGAAGAGAAAAAAAAGAGTTTGCACACAGATATACGTCTTCTCGTCATTTTTTCAGTCTGTCCCTCCCCTATTTGGCTACTATGTCCTACTTCTTACTCCTACCAGTCATTCTCTTTTTGGCCACTCTACTCTATTTAGGAGCAGTAAGTAGCGGGCTTTTTTTTCATATTGTTTTCTTTTATTGTATGCCCTTGCACTGTCTCCTCTGCTGTAAAAAAAAAAAAAAAGTGTTGAATCTTGGGTGAGGTCTAACGAGAAGAAAGATGAATTTACCTACAGTCTTATTTTTCTCGTCAGTTTTCAGGCCGTCCTTCCTTTCTCTAACATATCCTTCGTCTCACTCGTTCGGCTGTGGCTGCAGGATAAGTAAGGCCTGACCGGGGAAATGAAAAATGGGGAGCTCCCGTGAAGTATCCTCATATTTTTCATCTAGTCCTCCCTCTCCTCGGCCGATATTTACTAGACGGAGGTTGAGTGGAGGCTGGGGAGGCGAGGGGTGGAGGAATTATTAAGGAGTGGAGACAGAGAAGGGAGGGAAACGGTGGAGGCAGAGAGGGGAGGGAAACGGTGGAGGAAACATGGGGTGGAAACAGCGAGTGGAAGGTGGATGGAGGTATAACATGATTGGTGTGGAGACGAAAAGTGGAAGCAGAAATTGACCTCTCTTTTGGCTACTCTTTACTTGTATCTTTTATGGGAGCGGCGAGTAGCGGGCTTTTTTTTTTTTTTTTTTTTTGTACTCTTTTTTTTTTTGCCCTTGAGCCGTGTCCTCTGATGCAAAAAAAAAAAAAAAAAAAAAAGAGGATGGAGAAGTGAAAGAAAGCAGGGATGAAGGGAGTGAAATAAATGTAAAAGGAAAATAAGAGGGGAGGAAAATTTACGAAAAGAAAGGGAACGAAAAGAAGATGAAGGGAAGTGAAAAGAAGGATGCGAGAGAAGATATTTGTGAACCTTCATGTTGTGGTGAAAGGAACGAAGAAAAGAAACATATGAAGGAGAGTATCAGAAGAGTGAGGTATGTGAATTAGGAAAATGAAGGAGGGGGCGGGGGAGGAAGAGGTGCTGGTTGGGATGAAGGAAAGGAAGGTAGTAGATGAAGGAGTAGAAAGAAACAATAAAGGAATAAGTATTGCTGGAATGGAAGAGAGAGGAATGTGAACTGGGAAGGAAAAGGGGATGGGAGACAAGGAGGTGCTGGTTGGGGTGAGGGAAAGGGAGGTAGAAGGTAAAGGAGTGAAAGAAACAATAAAGGAAACTAAAGGAATGAGTATGGCAGGAACGGAAGAATGAGGAATGTCAATTATGAAGGGGCAAGGGATGGGAGACGAAGAGGTTATGTTAGGGGTGAAGGAAGGGGAGGGAGGAGATAAAGGAGTGAAAGAAACAATAAAGGAGACTAAAGGAATGAGTATGGCAGGAACGGAAGAATGAGGAATGTGAATTATGAAGGGGCAGTGGATGGGAGACGAAGAGGTTATGTTAGGGGTGAAGGAAGGGGAGGTAGGAGGGAAGGCAGTGAAATGAACATTAAACTAAAGGAACGCGTATGGCTCACATGTATTTACTCTTTGGTTAAGGGTACGAGGGGGCGGTCTGTCTCATCCTGTCACATCCTGAGGGCGCTCCTGTCTCGTCTGCGGCTATATTGGCGTCTCCAGCATCGTCCATTAGCATTTTTATTGGCTGTTCTGAAGTCTGGTTCGCGTCGTGGCGTGTTTTGGGAACGGTGATGGAAGGGAAGGAGAGTCTGAAGAGAGGAAGGGAGAAGAGTAATGGTAGGGAAGGAGGAGATGAGGAGAGGGAAGGAGGAGAAAGGTGATGGAAGGGAAGGAGAGTCTGAGGAGAGGAAGGAAGAAGAGTAATAGGAGGAGACGGAGGAGATGAGGAGAGGAAAGGAGGAGAAAGGTGATGGGAGGGAGGGAAGTGGAGAAACTGAACAAGGGGAAGAAAGGAGAGGTTAGGAAGGGGATGGAAAGGAAGAAGTTGAGTAGAGGAAAAGAGGAGGAGGGATGAATGATGGAAAGGAAGTAGAATAACCAGGAGAAGGGAGGAAAGGAGTAGGGATGGATGATTAAAGGAAAGAAGAACCGGGAGGGAGGGGAGGAAACGAGGGGTAGAGAAGGTGATGGAAGGGAGCTGAAGAACCAGGGGAGGAAAGGAAAGTAGAGGTAGGGATAAGTGATAGAAGGGAAGAAGCTGAGGAGATAAAAGGAGGAGGGATGGATGGTGGAAGGGAAGTAGAACCGGAGGGAGGGGAGGAAAGGAGAAGGAAAAGGATGAATTTGATGATTAAAGAATAGTAAAGGGATTGAAGGAAAGGAAAATGAGGAGGGACGGGTGGTGGAAGGGAAGTTGATTCGGACGGGGAGGGGGGGGAGGGGGGAGGAGAAGGAGAAGAAGGAATGGGATGATTAAAGAATAGTTAAGGGATAGAAGAAAAGGTAAATGAGGAGGGTTGTAAGAGAAGGCAAGAGAGAAGGAAGGCGAAGGAAAATTAAAGGGAGGGAAAGTAGAGTCGGAAGACAAGGGAAGAGAGGAAAATAGAAGTGACGGAAAACTAAAGGAAGAAAAAAAGAAAGAAATTGAGTGGAAAGGAAGAGATGGAAAAGGAAGGGAAAGGGGAAATAAGCAAATGAAAGGGAAAAATTAGAAACTGAGGTAGAGTTCTGGAAGGAAAGCAAATAAAAGGAAAGGAATGGAAGGGAAAGTGAAGAGAAAAGAAAGAAGAGAGAAGGAAAGGTAGACGAGGATTTTCACATCTTTCCCTCTGCAAGTGTTGGTCATATTCTCAGAAGGAAAGGTAAAGATTTTTTTTTTTTTTTTTTACAACAAAGGAGACAGCTCAAGGGCACAAAAAAAGGAAACAATAATATAAAAAAGCCCGCTACTCGCTGCTCCTAAAAAGAATCCAAAGAGGTGGCCGAAAGAGAGGTCAATTTCGGGAGGAGAGGTAAAGAAAATAAAGTCAAAATAAAAGAAAATGAAAACGATAGAACGGAAGAATGCTCGAGAAAGTATTGAGGTGAGAAAAAAAAAACAAGATAAAGAAGTAGAGTTTACCGAGAAGAGCGGGGGAGGGAGGAATGCGAACGAGGGAGAGGAAAGGAGGGGGGCGGGGGAGGGACGGGGGGGGCCTCTGGGTAAAAGGAATTTAGGGAACGCTGGGAAATGGGGAAATTGGGAACGTAGGATACAGTATAGACGGGGAAGGAAATAAAGACTGCCGGGGTGACTTAGACATGGAATTAATGTACATATGTTTGTCTTTTGATGCTGGAGAGAGAGAGAGAGAGAGAGAGAGAGAGAGAGAGAGAGAGAGAGAGAGATATAAATGGACATATGTTGGGGTAACTTAGACAGGGAATTAATGTACATATGTTTGTCTGTTGATGCTGGAAGGAGAGAGAGAGAGAGAGAGAGAGAGAGAGAGAGATTTTTATGTGTGTGTGTGTGTGTGTGTGTGTGTGTGTGTGTGTGTGTGTGTGTGGAAGCATGTCGGAGGTGAAGCAATATTCTTGTTTTACTTCTTTTTTCACGCGATATTGAAAAAAAAAGGGTATTGCCGATATCCACGGAGCCACTCTCCATGACGAGGCGTACTCCCCCACGCAATACTCAATACTCTTTTTTTTTTTCTTTTTTTTCCGACGATCAAGGGTCAAGAGTCTCTGTCGCGCCACACAAAATACCATGAAAGAAAGTGCGCGGAAAAGTAAAAAAAAAAGTATAAAAAATGAAAATAAAGATTTACTCCCACAACATTTGACAATAATAACTCTCTCTCTCTCTCTCTCTCTCTCTCTCCCTGATCTATTCCTGCATCAGTTACATACAATATTCTGGATTTTCGCAAGGAATTTTGGAGGTTATTAATGGAATAATGTGAACAGTATGACAAACTGATTATAACCCATTGAAGTGTGTCATTTATGTAGCTGATAATTAAGGAAAAGGAAAGAAATTATGGGAAGTGAAGGATAGCGATAGGAAGGGAAGGGAAAATAGAGAACGACAAGAAATAGAAAGGAAAAAAGTAGAGGAAGAGAGTAAGGGAACATTATAACAGAAAAAAAAGGAAGGAAAAATTAAGTAAGGGACGGGAAAGGAAGAGAAAATAAAAAACTGAATGAATGATAAAGGAAAAGTAACGCAAAGGAAGGGAAAAGAAGTAAAAGAAAAATGAGAGGTGTGCCTTTTTTTTTGCATTTACGTTAAGCTGAGTTCATCACAAAACAGTCCTGAGAGTTTCTGTTCCGCTGTTTGATTAAGTGGCTTGCTGTTGGTAAGCCCTCCGCAGCGTGTTGGAAATGACCAGCTCCACGTCGGCGGCTCTCTGAATGCGGCACGAAATTGTCAATTACGCGGACACAATCGCTTGGTTCCGTGCTGACCTTGGGCCTGATTTATGTTTTCCGGTCTGGTTGTGCTTGGCTGCTTTCCATAAACTTAGTCCCTAACATAACCGTTGAAGTTTTCAGGTCCGGTGAGTGTGCGGTCACTCAGCGCAACAGCTCCTCCGGAACAGTCGCTTCCCGTCAGCGTTTGGTTTGAAGTGTTCTGAGCGGCGCCGTCATTGGAAACCATCGATTCTTGCGGGTGATGGCCCAACGTTCCCTGGCGGTGTCCAAAACTTCCTCGTGACCTCAAGATAACGTTCTGTGTTCCTCGTCATAGACTTCGTTTCGTCTTCGTACCAAAAATATTCAGTGATGACATGTTTTGAGGTGGTCACCCGATCCGAGCCGCAAGACGCTGCTTTGTTCCCCAGAAAATATTGTGTTTGCCGTAGACGCGTCCTGAGAGGCGAAAGTATGACTTGTTGGGAACCAGAAATCGTCAAGAAAGTCAAGATTCTCTTCAGTGTTGTCACAAAGGCGGCGACACTTGACAAAACCTTTCCACACTCCCGGCGGCAGGTTCTGTATATTCTGAACCCTGTAAAGACCCTTCGGTAGGATTCGTCTCAGTGACTCCCGGCAATGCCTGGCTCCGGGTCGCGTCCCCGGATTGATTTCTTTGCATCCTGGCCGGGAGTGTCCATGACAGCGTTAAAATTCCCCGCCGCCCGCAGCGCCAGACAGCCACAGACCTTAAGACAGTAATCAGCCCCAAGCTCAGCGCCGTCCGAAGATTGGAATGTCTCCACGTAATTGACAATTTCGCGCCGCATTCAGCAGTGGCAGCGACCCCGGCAGGTCATCTGAGCACACCGTGGCGGGATAACTAAAACACACCGTTTGGAATTCTGCTCAAACCGAACTTTCTGGACTGTTTGGTTATCGACTCAGCTTACAGTGAATGCAGAAATAAACATCTCTTATCTGTTGTATAAATGGCACACTCTCACGGGCTGCCTTAATTTTGGGTCACACTGAATCTAATATCTTAAAGTTCTCTCTCTCTCTCTCTCTCTCTCTCTCTCTCTCTCTCTCTCTCTCTCTCTCTCTCTCTCTCTCTCTCTCTCTCTCTCTCTCTCTCTCTCTCTCTCTCCCTCTCCTGGTGACTCCCTCTGCCTTGTGGTGTGTCATTATTGCTGTCGCCTTTGTGCCTCTGCCTTGACTCTTCGTCCGGGAGTGCCGTGACACCTGAGGCTGCTAAGTGGACCTGCGGGGCGCCGACACATCTTTGCGGGGGCGGTCCTTGAGGGTTCAAAGGCAGGGAGATAAGGAAAGAAGGAATGAAGGAAGCAGGATGTTGAATGTGCATGGCTGACAGTAATGAATATGCTCTGTAATAGTTTTTTATCATTCCTTTTGGTCGTTGTCTTGCGGGGGAGGTGGACGAGGGCTCGAGGGCAGAGAGGAGGAAGGAAGTAAAGAAGCAAGTAGGATATGCGGGGTTGAGAATAATGAATAAGCTCTGTAACATTTTTTTACCATTTGTTTCGGTCAGCTGCCTTGCTAATTGGAGTGTCTGTTGGTTCTGCCTTTTTCTGCCGCCATTCAGATCTCTTAGGAAAGGAAAGGTTGGGAAAGTGACCCCGAAAACTAGCTTCAATAGGCAGTGCTGGGAGAGGGTGTGAATATCATAATTAACGAACGTACACCACACAGCTGCCTTTCCTTCTCCCCCACCTGTACCTTCACCACTGACCCACTGCTCTCCTTATTTTACCCTTGATAAGAAAAAGGAAAACGATGTGTGTGAAAATGACTGCGGAGCGAGAATGATATGGAGTATTGAAAGAGTCCTAAAATATCGGAAAAGGAAAGAGTTGGCCATTTGCATTTTTTAAGAGGAATGAAGGCGACTCAGGAACAAAAGAGATACAAAAATGCCTACTGGCGCTGCTCATGGAAATGGTTGATAGAGTGGCCGAAAGAGGGTCAAAATCAGATTATAATTGCTCCTTTAAGATTTCTGACCGTATATTTGACTCCTCCTGTGCCTTCACTACTCACGACATCGTACTGAGCTCTCTCATGCTGTCCAACTTCCTATTGCAGGAGTATCACAGTATCGTAATTCTTTCATCCCTTCCACAGGTAAAGTCTGAGACACGTACCTCTCGTCTGCCTGTATTTCCTCCTTCCTATGACTTAAACACATTTACGAGGCCAAAATTGATTACTTTTTTATCTTACCCTTGTTGGAATAGCGCGTGGCGGGTTCTGTGGATTTTAGCTCACCCTTAACCAGTCTTCTCTATGATAGAAAATGGATGAAATTCCGCTCCTCGCCCACATTTCTCCCTTAACCCACTAGAAAATTTGTTGTATGCTTTTTCGTGGCCATCATGTTTACCTCTGCCCGCCTCCCCTGCGTCGTCGTCTGGATTATTCACTCCATGCTAAACCTTTCCACGCAGCCGCCCGCCTTGAGTCTCCCGCTGCTTAATTAATGGCTTCCGCTTCGACCTGACCTCGGCCTCTGTTTTCTTTCCCTTCGTCCTCGTTTAGCTTATTCACTCCATGGTAATTAAACCCATCCGGCTTTGATTCGCTCACTCCTTTCAGTTATTTTGTGCTTCTCCCTGCCATTTGCCTCTCTCCCTCTCCCCGTCACCTCATTGCCCTCGCTTATATTCCTTGCTCAATTTCAACACACCCCATACACTACACTTCTGTCATATCTCATTCCTTAACGTTATTTTGTGTTTCTTCCCGCCAATTGCCTCTCTCCCTCTCCCACTACCCTTTACCCCCTTGCCCTCGCCTATATTCCTTGCTCAATTTCAACACACCCCATACACAACACTTCTGTCATATCTCATTCCTTAACGTTATTTTGTGTTTCTTCCCGCTAGTTGCCTCTCTCCCTCTCCCTTTGCCCTTTACCCCCTTGCCCTCGCCTATATACCTTGCTCAATTTTAACGCATTCCGTACACAACACGTCTATCATATTTCATTCCTTAACGATATTTTGTGCTTCTTCCTGTTAACTGCCTCTCTCCCTCTATCTCTACCCTTGCCCTCACCTATATTCTCTACTCAATTTTAAAACACTCCGTACACAACATCCTGCTTCTTCCTGCCAAATGCCTCTCTCCTCCTACCCTCTACTCCCTATTCCTCGCTTGTATTATTCCTTCAATCTTAAGTCTCTCTTTCTACCTTCTGTCTCTAACTCTACTCATTGCCTCCTCTTCTACCTGTCTGTCTGCTGTCTGTTTCTTTAACCCTACTTATTTTATCTCTTTTTGTACCTGTCCTTCTCCTATCCAATCTCTAACTCTACACACCTTTGTCAAACTGTACTCATTATCTTCTCTACCTATCTTTCTCCCATCTATCAATACATTTATTCATTATCTCCTACCTCTCTTTCTCCATCTACCTTTCTATCTCTATCTATTGTCTCCTAACTTTCTTTCTCCAATCTTTAACTCCACTCATTGTCTCCCTTTCTATCTGTCTTTCCACCTGTTTATCTCCAGACGGCGCTTAATTAACCTTGATTTACCTCTGCACACCTGTTTAAGGGAGGATTTGCATACACAGTGGCCCGTGAATCGACGTTAGTGAGGCAGGTAATCTCTCACCTGATGTAGTGGGAAGCCTACCTGAGCACTGCCAAACATATGTTATCCCTTGCCTTACACCTGGCTGACGAACCCCCACGCGGCCTGCTTATATCTGGACCGTATCTCAGGTGTATGGTGATTGATGATGAGGATGATGATGATGATGATGATGATGATTCTCTGTTTTTTCCTTATCATCAGCATCAGCATTATCTCCTTCTTCTCTTCCTTTTTTATCATCATTTTCCTCATCCTCATCTTCATCCTTCTATTTCTTTGTTTCTTCTTCTTATCATCATTTTCATCTCTTCCTTTTTCTCATCCTTTTTCTCATCCTCATCTTCATCCTTCTTCTCTCCCTCTTACTCTTCCTTCTCTTCCTCCTCCTCCTCCTCCTCCTCTTTTTGTTTTTTGTGTTTCTCCCTCGTTTTTGTTTTCTTGTGTAAGTGCTTGTATTGTATTTCTCCTCCTCCTCGTCTTCCTCCTCCTCCCCCTCCTCCTCCTCCTCCTCCTCCTCCTCCTCCTCCTTTTTTTTCATCTCCCGTTTCTCCGTTGCTCTCATTTCTGTTTCCCTGTCCAATATCCCTGTATCCTCCTCCTCCTCCTCCTCCTGCTCCTCCTCCTCTTCCTCTTCCTCCTCTTCCTCTTCCTCTTCCTTCTGCTTTACCTCGAGTTGTCAAAAGCACGTGTAAAGTTACGCTGGATTAATTTTGGATGTTTGGGATGGGTTTCAAGTGGATGGCGGTGGGTGGATGTGGTGGATAGATGGGTGTGTGGATGAGGTTGCTGTATATAGGTGTGTGGATGTGCTGAATGGATGAGGCTTGTGAGCATTGGATGTGGGGAGTTCGTTGATGTGGTGGGTGGATTGGGAGTGGATATGGTAGGTGGATAATGGTGGATGAGGTGGGTAGGTGGGCGGATGAGTGGTTGAAGGAGCTGCATGTGGTGATAGGAGAGTTGATGCGGAGGGTGAATGCCAAGTGGATGGCGGGTGGATGAGGGTAGTGGATGATTTTGATGGGTATTGAGTGGATGAAGGTAAGTGAATAGGGTGGGTGGAAGTAATAAGTGGATAGTGGGTGTAGTGGGTGGATGTCAAGGATGTGGATAATGGATATAGTGGATGGGATATATTTTTACAGTAAAAGAAACTGCTCAAGGGCTAAAAAAAAGAAAAAAAGAAAACAATAATGAAAAAAAGCCCGCCAATCACTGCTCCTAAATGAATGAGTGAGTGGATGTGCTGGTGGATGAGGGTGGTGGTGGTGGTGACGCGTGCTGTCGGTAATTATGTCTGGCGGGTTATAGTTAAGGGAAGTTGTCGGGAACCTTTAATGGATTCGCGAAGCAGCTGTTGTGTGCATGTGGCCGATCAACAGTTTGCGTTCAGGGTCAGGGAAGGGGGTAGGGGGAGGAAGGTGAAGGGGGGAGGGGGAGTGGAAGATAAGTTTACGTTTGGGGGGAGAGGAGAGGAGAGAGGGAGGGTTAGGGGGGAGAAGAGGGGATGTAAGTGGGGAGGGGAGGGTTAGGGGAGAGGAAGGTAAGTTTACGTTTGGGGGGAGATGAGGGGGTGGAGGGGGGAGAGGGAGGGTTAGGGAGGGAGGAAGATAAGTTAACGTTTGGAGGGAGAGGAGGGGTGGAGGGGAGAGAGGAGGTTAAGGGGAAAAGCTCGTTTGGGTGGGAGAGGAGTGGGTGTAGGTGGGGAGGGGAGGGGGGAGGGGAGGATGGTGAGTTTGGGTTTGGTATAGTGAAAATGATGATGATGATGATGATGATGATGATGGTGGTGGGTT
>NC_066561.1:6011520-6071520 GCF_024679095.1 Eriocheir sinensis | reverse complement strand
GCTACAATTTCAGTATTTTTGTAATATCAATTTACAGAGAGAGAGAGAGAGAGAGAGAGAGAGAGAGAGAGACTCGCTTTTCATGGCTTTTACATATTTTACTTTGGTCTGGGGAGGAGGAGCGGGAGGAGGGAGTGGGGGTGGAGGTGGACAGAGAAAGGAGAAATTGCTCAAAGAGAAACGGCGTAAAGAAATTGTCAAAGGAAAGGAATTGGGAGAAAAAATAATGGCGCAACAAATTTTAGAAAGAGGAGGAAGAAGAAAAGTATCGGAGGAGAGACGAATGGCTGTGTTGTGAAGGCGTTGGAGTTGTTCTTGTGTTGCGTCGTGGCAGAGAAAGGAGGAAATTAACATCAAACAAAGAGGGAGAAAGGTGGAAGACGTTGGGAAAGGCCTTTGTATTGCTGTGGACTAATAATTGTTTCAGATGATGAAGATGATGATGATGATGATTGTGTTTGGTTATCGTCTCCCTTGCTATTGTTGTTGTTTAATTAGTCCTTTTACGACTCCTCTACTGCATTTGTTTTCGCTTCCATATAATTGTTTCCCATTACTCATTCCTTCCATTTTCATCCATTTTCCTTTAATTATCAGTATTATTTCTTATCTTTCATCCATTATTTTCTCCTCCTCATATCTCCTCTGTGTCAGCTAATCTGTATATTTATTTTTCTTGGTTTATTTATCTACCGTCTTTTTTATCACAATTTCCTCCGTTTATCTTGAATTCCTAACCTTTTTTTTCTTTTTCTCGCCTTTCAATTTCTTTCAACTTTCAACTTTCAATTTTATCGCCATCTCCTTCCTTTATCACCAAATTCCTCCCCTTATCAATTTTATCGCCATCTCCTTCCTTTATCACCAAATTCCTCCCCTTACATCCTACTTTTGCCTAATTTAAACTTCATTCCTGTCACCATCTTCCTTTTCCTTATGATTACTTCCTCTCCTTCCACTTACTTCCTATTCTTTCTTTTCTTATCCTTATTACTCCTTACTATCTTATATTTTTTTACCACCATCTTCTTCCTTTATCATCAGTTCTTCTCCGTCCATCCATTCCTTATTCTTCCTTTTCTTATCCTTACTATCTTACCTATCGTCCTGTCGCCATCTCCTTCCTTTATCATCCATTTCTCTCCGTTCATCCATCCTTCCCTAATCATCTGGCGCCTCGTCATCCACTCTACCTGGCCGGACTAATTCACCGGTGCATGTTTTTCGGGATTAAATCTGCGCCGTTCTGGGCTTTGTTTTGATGAAATGATTTGTGTGTTTGAGGCTCTGAAGGCTGGCCATGCTGGGGTATAAAGAGCCGGGTTTTTAAATAATATGATGGAGTACTGGCTTTGTCTGTTTGTTTAATGGTAGGTATATAGAAGAATTATAGGTAAAGAAATAGGTAGATAGATATTAATTAAAAGATAGGTGGATATGTTGGTGGTTGTCTAGACATATTTAATCAGGGAGAAATAGATTAAGTGGTTGATTCAATTATTTTTTTACGATAGGATAATAAGAATATATATTACATCAGGCAGGTAGATATAAGCATTTAAAGTTAGTTATATAGATTGTTAGTTGTATAGGTAGATAAGATATGCAACATGTAGATAAGGCTGTAGATGTTTGCATTTATTTAATACTAGGTAGATAGAAATTATACATTCAAACGGTACATGTATTTCACGAATGGTAGAAAATTGGTTGTGTAAAGAGATAAGGTTAGTGAGTGATAGATAAGATGATTGATTTATAAGGTAGATAGACTGATAAATGGATGGATAGATCGTTAACTGGTTGATTTATTTAGAGATTAGTAGAAATATGAACAAGTACATGTAGGTCAATTGATAACGAATATTTCAGGTATCGTCGAATCTGATCCATTCATTCGTGTATGCGTGAACCAGTAATGAGTAAAACGATTGATTTATTGGTTTATTGAGAGAAACGCTTAACAAGTAATGGTATTGGAAATTGAGGAGGAGGAAGACGAGGACGAAGACGAGGAAAAGGAGAAGGAGGAGAGAACAAATAAGAAAAATAAGGGCAAGGAGAAGGGAGAAAATGAAGAGGAGGAGGGATGGAAAAATGAGAAAAACAAACAAAATAGAAGAAAGAGAAAAAGGAAGACGAAGAAGAAGGAAAAAGAACATATCGAGAAAAATGAGAATAAAACAAAATTGAAGAAAGAGAAAAAGGAAGGCGAAGAAGAAGGAAAAATAACATATCGAGAAAAATGAGAATAAAACAAAATTGAAGAAAGAGAAAAAGGAAGACGAAGAAGAAGGAAAAAGAACATATCGAGAAAAATGAGAATAAAACAAAATTGAAGAAAGAGAAAAAGGAAGACGAAGAAGAAGGAAAAAGAACATATCGAGAAAAATGAGAAAAACAAACAAAATAGAAGAAAGAGAAAAAGGAAGACGAAGAAGAAGGAAAAAGAACATATCGAGAAAAATGAGAATAAAACAAAATTGAAGAAAGAGAAAAAGGAAGGCGAAGAAGAAGGAAAAAGAACATATCGAGGAACAAGGAGGATAGGAGGAAATGTAGAAAAAGAAGAAGAAAAAATAGAAAAAGGAGAAAACGGAGAAGCAGAAAACGAACCAGAAGAAGAAGAAAAGACAAAGAAAAAGAAGAAAAAAGGAAGGAAAGCGAAGCAGACAAAGGAATAAGAGACTGAGAAGGAGGAAAACCACAATATAAGCATTCTATTGTCAAGCAGGTGTGTGTGTGTGTGTGTGTGTGTGTGTGTGTGTGTGTGTGTGTGTGTGTGTGTGTGTGTGTGTGTTGTTCCCTGCGTACAAGACGATATCCCTCTTCCATTACTAAGAAACACAAAGCAACCAACACACGAACAGACACACACACGCGAACACAAAACAGCGCATAGGAACACAAGACACGTCCCTCACAACAACAACAACAACAACAACAACAACAACAACAACAACAACAACAACAATGAGTTTCCGCGCGGTGATCATCAGGGAGAATGAAGGAAGGAAGGAAGGAACGGAGAAGAAAGGGACGAAGGAAGGAATGAAGGAGGAGGAAATGATAAAGGAGGAGGAGGAGGAAGAGGAGGAGGAGGGGGAGGGGGAGGAGGAGCAGGACAAACGTTTCAATATCCGTCACCAGCAACGTTACTTTTGTGGTTTGTGAAAGATGTGTTGTCGGGAAAACGTTCTTGTCCGCATCATCATCATCATCATTTGAGAGAGAGAGAGAGAGAGAGAGAGAGAGAGAGAGAGAGAGAGAGAGAGAGAGAGAGAGAGAGAGAGAGAGAGAGAGAGAGACTTGTGAGGTAGATGATAGTGTTTTTTTGTCTTTTTTTTTTTCCTTTCTTGGTCTCTTTTTTATGTGTTTGTTTGTTTTCGTTTGTTTAGCTTGGCGCCATATTTTCTTGTTTTACTTCTTTGTTTTGTTTTCATCATCTTCACCACCAACGTTATCACTGTATTCATGTTAGTTCTTCTTCATCTTGTTCTTCTTCTTTTCCTTCTTCTTCTTTTCCTTTATCATCATTATTATCTTTTCCGTCGTCTTTACTTCTCTTTCCTCCTCCTCCTACTCCTCCTCCTTCGGCTCTTCCTCCTACTCCTCTTCCTCCTCCTCCTCCATTTTCTCTCCCTCTACTTTATTATTTCACTTATTAACTCTGGCGGGGAGGTTTTCGTGACCCTCTTGTTTATATGTCTGTCTGTTTGTTTGTTTCTTGAGCCGTCTGTCTCTCCATCACTTTGCCCGTCCCTTTTTTTTCGTCTTTGGTTAACAGAGCGTCTCAAAAAGTGATGGACAGCTTCCAATAAAACTTTGTGGGAGTTCGTCGGTGGGCCAAAGCGATGTTTTTTTTCTTGTTTTTTTTTTTCATCTCTTCGGTTATTCTGCCAGACAAACAGACAGGCGAACCGGCAACATCCACGAACCTAGTAATCATTTTTTTTTTATATTTAACTGATTTTTTTCCCCTCTTGGACATTCCCAGCGCGTGAAGACATGATTGGAAAACTTACTTGCTCGAACTTATTATCATTATCGTTTGTATGTGTGAGTTTGAGTTTCTTTGTTTGTTTGTTTGTTTGCTATTTTACGGATCCTGACCAACACACTGCCTAAAAACTGAGCATTCCTTAAACCCGGTAGCTGCGGGGGTCATGTTTGTTAGGTTAGGGTAGGCTAGGTTAGGTTAGGTTGTTAGGGGACGTTAGGTTAGGTTAAAGGTCCCTCTAAGCAGAATAATGAGAAAGAATCATCACTCACGCAAACCATTTCATAATATATATCAACGCATATGTGATCAGTTTATGCATGGCAGAAATTTGGCCCATCGCTGGTACAAGGTAAAGCCACAAATTTGGCCCGTCGCTGCTACCGGGTTAACAATTTCATATTATATCAAAAGGTCTTCACAGCCTTTGAGTCCTAAGTAAATTGTTGTAATAATAGCAGTAGTAGTAGTAATTGTTGTTCATGTTCTTGCGGTTGTTGAACTTATTGTCCGCATAACAGAGTACGATACAACTTCAATTAACGTGAAAGGATTATTGAAGACTGAAAATGAAGACAATAATAATGATAATAATAATAATAATAATAATAATAATAATAATAATGATAGTAGTAGTAGTAGTAGTAGTAGTAGTAGTAGATTAAATAAATAAATAAATCATATATTTTACACTTGCCTGGCGGGTCTCCGGGTGTGTGACAGCAGTTGACGAGCAGTAACTAATAACATCAAAGGGAGCCGCGGGTGTGTACGTGTGTGTGTGTGTGTGTGTGTGTGTCGCCGCAGTGGCCACCTGTCGTGCACAAAGGGTTATTTCACCTTGATCCCCGGGTAGCAGTGTTTAATTGGTATATGAAGGCCACTACCGCCACGCCGCGACTCCGAGACCTGACGCAAATTAAACAAGTCTTGCTAAATTTGTGGTTTGTCCGTGGTTATCTTCTTCCTTTATCATCAGTTCTTCTCCGTCCATCCATTCCTTATTCTTCCTTTTCCTTATGATTACTTCCTCTCCTTCCACCTACTTCTTATTCTTTCTTTTCTTATCCTTATTACTCCTTACTATCTTATATTTTTTTACCACCATCTTCTTCCTTTATCATCAGTTCTTCTCCGTCCATCCATTCCTTATCCTTCCTTTTCTTATCCTTACTATCTTACCTATCGTCCTATCGCCATCTCCTTCCTTTATCATCCATATCTCTCCGCCCATCCACCCTTCCCTAATCACCTGGGGCCTCGTCATCCACTCTACCTGGCAGGAACAATTCACCGGTGCATGTTTTTCGGGGTTAAATCTGCGCCGTTCTGGGCTTTGTTTTGATGAAATGATTTGTGAGTTTGAGGCTCTGAAGGCTGGCCATGTTGGGGCATAAAGAGCCGGGCTTTTAGATAGTATGATGGAGTACCGGTTTTGTTTGTGTGTTTAATGGTTGGTATATAGAAGAATTATAGGTAAAGAAACAGGTAGATAGATATGCATTAAAAGATAGGCATTGCATTTTCGTACTTTCTCGCCGATGACTATAGCGAATAACAAACGAACACAACCAATAAATAGGAGTTTTGACGCTAACTTCAATTGTCTATATCGTTATTTGCGTAAGTACGATAGTTTGAGGCTTAAAAGTGATAAATACAATGTGGTGAGTACGATATTATGGCAGCGCTGGTCCTTTACTGCATGTTTTGTCTTCTTCCATTATAACTATTTTTCCATTACTCATTCCTTCCATTTTCATCCATTTTCTTTTTATCATCAGTCATTTTTCTTATCCTTCATCCATTATTTTCTCCTCTTCTTATCTCCTCTTTGTCATCTAATCTGCGTGTTCCTTATTCTTGCCTAACGTCTTTTATATCACCATTTCCTCCGTTTATCATGAATTCTTCGCCTTATTCCTTGGTCTCGCATTACCTGGCTCTGGCTACACTGACTGGTATACGAATTCGGTGACTCAATAGGTGACTGGGAGGTGACACGTTGACGCTTTCGGCTCTCACAACAAATACTTTCGAAGATCACAAAGGAGGTTAGTCGTTTTCTCGTGTCTTTTTGCGTTCATTTTTTTTTACAACAAAGACAGCTCAAGGGCACTAAAAAAGGAAACAATAATAATAAAAAAAGCCCGCTACTCGCTGCTCCTAAAAAAAGAATCGAAAGAGGTGGTCGAAAGAGAGGTCATTTTCGGGTGCAGAAGTGTTGTCCAACTATCATTAGGCTCATAAAACGTACCATGGAATTTCAACGTAAGTAATGTAAATAAGTCCCCGAAATGTTTAAGAATATGGATATAACATTCATGGTCCCGAAGTCTTGTCCAACTATCACTAGGCTCGATAAAACGTCCCATGGAATATCAACGCCTCTACAAAAGCCTTACCAAATGTGTGTGTTAGTAAGTCCCCGAAATGTTTAAGAATATGGATATAACATTCATGGTCCCGAAGTCTTGTTCAACTATTACTAGGCTCATAAAACGTCCCATGGAATTTCTATCGCCTATACAAAAGCCTTACCAAATGTTTAAGAATATGGATATAACGTTCACGATGCAGAAGTCTTGTTCAACTGTCACTAGGCTCATAAAACCTCCCATGGAATTTCTAAAACAACCTCTACGAAAGCCTTACCAAATGTGTGTGTAAGTCCCCGAAGTGTTTAAGAGTATGGATATAACATTGATGGTGCAGAAGTCTTGTCCAATTATCACCAGGCTCATAAAAGAATTCCTCTCTGACTCTCTGACCTCCTCCTCCTCCTCCTCCTCCTCTTCCTCCTCCTCACTCTACCTCCTCACCCTGTTTCCCTACCCAAGGCGTCCGCTCACCCTGTTGATTTTTCTTTCCTCTCCCTTTCCCCTTTCCTCACCCTTCTTCACACTGTACATGATATTCTCCCTCAATTAATCACCCTGTTTTCCTATCCAAGGCGTCCGCTCACCCTGTTGATTCTTCTTTCCTCTCCCTTTCCCCCTTCCTGACCCTTCTTCACCCTAAGCATGATATTCTTCCTCAATAAAACGTCCCATATAATTTCTAACACAACCTCTACGAAAGCCTTATCATATGTGAGTGTGTGAGCCCCGAGGCGTTCGAGGATATTGGTCGTGTCTTAGGTGTTGATACATGAATTAAAGGCGAGAGTTGCTGATGCCTTGGTTTGAGGTGTTTAGATATGAATAATATTGACTTGATTTTCTGATGCCTCTGCGTGTTGGAATACGATTTAATGGCTCGATTTTCCGATGGTTTAGTGTTTGGTAACAGTATATGAGTTAGGACCTTGCTTTGAATATATGACTTGCTTCACTGATTCTTTACGCTTGTGTTAGTATATGACTTAATGATTTTATTTCGTGATGGATTGACGCCCGGTACTGCTGTGTGAATTAGGACCTTGCTTTGAATATATGACTTGCTTCACTAATTCTTTACGCTTGTATTAGTATATGACTTAATTATTTTATTTCGTGATGGATTGACGCCCGGTACTGCTGTGTGAATTAGGACCTTGCTTTGAATATATGACTTGCTTCACTAATTCTTTACGCTTGTGTTAGTATATGACTTAATGATTTTATTTCGTGACGGATTGATGCCCGGTACTAGTGTGTGAATTAGGACCTTGCTTTGAATATATGACTTGCTTCACTAATTCTTTACGCTTGTGTTGGTATATGACTTAATTATTTTATTTCGTGATGGATTGACGCCCGGTACTGCTGTGTGAATTAGGACCTTGCTTTGAATATATGACTTGCTTACCTGATTCTTTACGCTTGTATTAGTATATGACAATGATTTTATTTCCCGCTGAATTGACGTACGATACTGATGTATGAATTAGAACCTTACTTTGAATATATGACTTGCTTTACTGATTTTCTACGTTTTACAATCATAGATAAAAATAAATCACGTTCAATTCATGGTTCGTCTCGCTACTGATATAAAAGTAATCTTGCTGAATTGCTCGTTTGCACGCGGCTTTTGGTAGGGAATTAAAATAACCTTAATTGCTGGGTTGACTGCAGGCTCTGGGACTCTACTGTAATTACTCCCGTTCTTTGATGGATTAACTATACGGTGACTTGTTAGTGAACTGGCTCGGCCTCACCTCAGCCCTAACTTTGACTCCCTCGTCCCGTCACGCACACCAGGGTCGGTATTTACGGGTAGCCTAGTCAATAGCCACCACTGTTTGTACTCCTAGATGTAACAAATAGGAGTTAGGCGAGGCGGTAACGGTAACGGTAATAGCCATCACTGTTTGTATTCCTGGATGTAACAAATAGGAGTTAGGCGAAGCGGTAACGGTAACGGTAATAGCCATCACTGTCTGTATTCTGGATGTAACAAATAGGAGTTAGGCGAGGCGGTAACGGTAACGGTAATAGCCATCACTGTCTGTATTCTGGATGTAACAAATAGGAGTTAGGCGAAGCGGTAACGGTAACGGTAATAGCCATCACTGTTTGTATTCCTGGATGTAACAAATAGAAGTTAGACGTGGTGGTGGTAGTTGGATAAAGGTTGTTAAGACGTTCCAACCTCTCATGTCTATTATATCCAGAAGCCGAGAAGAAGATCAATCTGACTTTCATGAGTGTGTTTCACCTTTTTTTTCTTTTTTTTTTTTACGTGTACGCCTATAGCGCCGGTAGGCTTTCTTGAGGGGCCTGGATGGTAGTCGACCCAACCCGTCATGGCGCAGACAAGTGTTTAAAGTGGCGCCAAGAAGGATCAAACTACCACCAGGGTCATAAAAGTACCTCAGGAAGTCCCCGAAACTCCTACGAAAGCCCCGTCTAATGGGAGTACGTTAGCGGCGAAGCGTTTGAGAATAATGGCCCGGACAGGAGTAATGCCATGCTAGGCTGCCCACGTAACGAAACAGCATATGCAACACACAATATTACGCCAAAATACGAAGGTCAGGTTGGGTAAGGATAAATCACACAACCTCCCCAGCCTGCCCCAGCAATACCAGGCCGCCATACATACGGGTCCATGCACAGTTGCACACTCCCTTCCTCCCTTGTACCCCATTCTCACCCAGCTATCTCCCCAGCCGAAATACGAGAGTCAGGGTGGATCAGGTCAGATTACACAACCTCCCCGGCCTGCCCCAGCAATACCAGGCCTCCACACATACGGGTCCAGGCACACCGCTTCCTCCTCTCACTCCACTTCCGGCCCGCGAATTCCCAGTGGACGCGGGGAGGTAATCTGTCACACACACGCCGGAGTTTCCCATCACGGCCCGGCCACTAAAGACGAGACAGACGGCCGTGACGGGATTAGCCGGGACGAATCTTACTCCTGCGGGAAGCGACGCGATAGAGCAAATCTGGAACGGCTCTTACGGCGTAGGGGAAGGATGTCAAGTGTATCCCCTGATGGCGACGAGAATGAGAGGAGGATGAGAGGGAGAGGAGAAAGGTTGAGTCACATAGAGTCAGGTAGTAAACGGAGAACAGTTGAGTCTCGCGAAAGCACAGGTAGGAAGGAGAGAAGAAAGAAAGCTATTTGAAGGAAGGGAGATGAATGAAAAATTAATAAGGAAGGAGAAGAAGGGAACAACTGGTCACGTGGAGGTATGGATAGGATAAAAGGATAAACACTATTTGAAGAAAGGGAGAAGACTGAAATGTGATAAGATAGATAGATAGATAGATAGTTAGTAGCAGCGGGAGTTGTAGTAGCAGTAGTAGAAGGAGGAGGAGGAGGAATAGAAGTAGCAGATAGTTGTTGTCGTAATGATATTGTGTTAGTAGTAATAGTAACGATACTGATGATGATAATATGATAAAAATAACCACAGCAATAATATGGATAGTACTGATAATGGTAATGATGGTAATGACAATGATGGCAAATATAGTGATAATAAAATGAAGTACAAGAAAAGATAAGAGATTTCAGACTCGTGCAAACTTTAATTTACTTAGTTAAGAGAGAGAGAGAGAGAGAGAGAGAGAGAGAGAGAGAGAGAGAGAGCAAAGACAAACAAGACTTAAGGAACAAATTAAATTATCTTGGTACTCACTTCGTTACTCTGGCCTTCTCTTCCTCCTCCTCCTCGTTTTCCTCCTCCTTCTACCTCCTCCTAGTAGTCAACACGAAGTAAACAAGTCAAACGGAGCGACGAAAGTGAAACAAACAAACAAAAAAAATAATTAAACTTCGCAAACTTCACACGGAAAAAATAAAACAGCAACGAAACTCCACACCTGTCCTTAAGTCACTCAGGTGTTGCGCCAAAGTTTTCCTTCACGCTTCGGCTCAGGTAAATCAGTTCGTCGACGCCCAGGTGTAAGGACGAACTCAGAAACACACCGTTCTCAAACCACTTTCGTCCTTATAGGTTAAGAGTGAGTGGCCTTGGCGGTGGTGACGGTGGTTAAAAGTGGTTGTGATGATAATGGTGATGAGCGGGTCGGCCCTCCACACCATTCCGCCACCTCGGACACACTGCTCAACATCCACCATCGCGCCACGCTCTTTCATTCTCTGTCTTGGCTCTCCCGCGCTTTTCCAGGGCATGCGCGGCGACTGGAATTGCCATGAGCCCTTGCCGGAGCGGGATGGAGCACACTAACACACCGGGGCTGGTTTGGGTGAGTGGCCGGCTGTCGCGTGGAGGGAAGAATAGGAGAGGAGGAGAGAAAGGAAGGTCACGAGGAAGTATGGATAGGACAAGAGGAGAAATACTGAGGCATGGATTGAAGAGAAAAAGGCTGTCACGTGGAGGAAGGATAGGAAAGGAAGAGGAGAGGTGGAGTCACGTGGAGATATGAATAGGGGAAGAGGAGAAAGGTTGAGTCAGGTGGATGGAAGCTGAGTCATGAGTCACGTGAAGGTGTGGATACAAAGAGAGGAGAAAACTGAGTCACGGAGTCAGGTAGGAAACGGAGAACAGTTAAGTCACGTGAAAGCACAAGTAGGAAGGAGATAAGAAAGAAAGCTATTTAAAGAAAGGGAGATGAATGGAAAAATAATGAGAAGGAAGGAGAAGAGGAAGGGAACAAGTGGTCACGTGGAGGTATAGATAGGAAAGAATAAGAAACACTATTTGAAGAAAGGGAGAAGACTAAAATGTGATAGGAAATGAGAACAGAGAAGGAAGGAACATTATCATTAGTGCAGTTGGAAGAAAGATGCCGCTAGTAATAATATAGTTGTAGTAGTAGTAGTAGTAGTAGTAGTAGTAGTAGTAGTAGTTATAGGTGTAGTAGAAAGTATAAACAGGAGAACAGAAAGAGGAATTAAGAAAAGTTATCCTAAACAAGACAAATATATAGCCATGAGGAATATTAATAAAAAAGAACCAGGAGAAAGAAAAAAAGAAAGAAGATAAGGCAGAGAATGAGTAATATTTAAAGAGAGAGAGAGAGAGAGAGAGATGTAGGACGAGTAGGGTAAGAAATCACTGGCAAAACATCTTGCGAGAGGGAGAGAAGAAAGGAGAGAAGAGTTGTACGAGAGGAGGAAAAAATATTGAGGGAGAAAAGGAAGGAGAGGTAGACAAGGATGAAGAGGAGGAGGGAGGTGAATGCTCTAGTCTAGTGTAAGGGAGAGAAAGGGAGAGATGGAGGAAAAAGTCTGTGAGGGAGGGAGGAAAGGAAACTGTGTCTATAAGGGTTATGAAAAGGGCTTTGAGAGAGGGGGAGAAAGGAGGGAAGTAGGTCAGACGGAGAGAAAAAGAGAATAAGAGAGAGAGAGAGAGAGAGAGAGAGAGAGAGAGAGAGAGAGAGAGAGAGAGAGAGAGAGAGAGAGAGAGAGAGAGATTAAGAATTTCACTGAAGAAAGAGAAAAATAAAAGGAAGGGAATGACAAGAAGAGAAAACGAAAGAATGAAATAATAACAAAAAAAGAAGAAAGACTAGAAGGAATAAGGAGACACAAGAAGGAGTAAAAGAAAAAAAGAAAAAGAAGAGGAAGGAAAAGGAAAGAAAAAAACAATAGAAAGAAGCAGAAAAAAGAAGCAGAAAAAATCGAGTGGCGGAAAACTGAATGAAAAAAAAACACCAATAAAAAGACAAATATTGATAAAGAAAAGAAAACGAGAAAGAAAGAAAAAAGGACCCAACTCACAATGAAAACCAAAACAACGAAGTAAATAAAAAGAAAAGAAGACAATGAAGAGAGGAAAAAAAAAGAAAGGAAAGGGCAAACGAAGGGAAAGAATGAAAGAAAAGAAAAAATACCGGAATTGGGAGAGGAAAGAAAAAAAAAGAAAAAAACAGATAAAAAATATTGACTTAAGACTAAAGATAAAAAAAAGCACCTCAAAAATGTACAAAAATAGATAAAGAAAAGAAAACGAGGAAGAAAACAAGAAAAGGATAAAAAGGAGACAACTCACAATGAAAACCAAAACAATGAAATGAGACAAAAAAAAGGAAAAAAAAAAAAGACGATCAAAGGAAGGAAGGAAAGCAGGAAGAAGCAATAGCAGGTGTGTTACTTTGTGTTGCCTGGCGGCTCAATACTCTCCCCTGGTGTGTTGTTTGCCGCCTTACCTGCCCGCCCGTCGCTCAGGTGTGCCGCGGCGGGGGCCAGTGTCTAGTCACTCCACCGCCTCAACTCAGCTGTTATTTGTCTTTTTTTGTTTTGTTTTTATTCTTTTGAGGGGAACCTGTGACTCAAGGGCTAGTGTGTGTGTGTGTGGGGGGGGTGTTTTGAGGGTGTGAGAGGGGGTTGTTTTGGGATTTGCAGGGTTGGGGAGAAGGGGAGTTTGTTGTTTGTTTGGGAGGAAGGGGGCCTGTAGGTGGGGGTGGGTGTGGGTGTGTTTTGAGGGGGTGAAAGGGGGTTGTTTTGGGATTTGCAGGGGTTGGGGGAGGGGAGTTTGTTGTTTGTTTGGGAGGAAGGGGGGTCTGTAGGTGTGTGTGGGTGTGGGTGTGTTTTGAGGGGTTGATAGAGGGTTTTTTTGGGATTTGCAGGGGTTGGGGAGAAGGGGAGTTTGTTGTTTGTTTGGGAGGAAGGGGGGCCTGTAGGTGTGTGTGGGTGTGGGTGTGTTTTGAGGGGGTGAAAGGGGGTTGTTTTGGGATTTGCAGGAGTTGGGGGGAAGGGGGGTCTGTAGGTGTGTGTGGGTGTGTGTGTGTTTTGAGGGGTGAGAGAGGGTTGTTTTGGGGTTTGCAGGGGATGGGGGGAGGGGGAATTTGTGTGTTTGGCTGGAGGGGGGTCTGTGTGTGTGTGTGTGTGTGTGTGTGTGTGTGTGTGTTTATTGTCAGTACTGCTAAAAAATTTCATACAAGCTCACGATTTTCCAGGTATACCAAAAATTATGTTGAGGAATTATTAAGTATTTACAGAGCACAATATTTAACACTCGTCGCCAGTAGCATAACATTCCCAGTAAAAGTTGTACTCGCGAGGATATTTTACGTCCACCCGCCGCTACTCGCGTTTCTCTGATATTAAATAAAGTCCCAACACGATTTTCTCTCTAGATTGCCAGTTCAAAGGTTAGTTTTTAAAGTCAAACAGGCAGGGAAGTGTTTGTTTGTGTGTGTTTGTTGGTGAAGTGAACAAACAGCACAAACATTACATACATGAAAATCTCTCTCTCTCTCTCTCCCTCTCTCTCTCTGTCTCACACCTAGTTATCCCTTTTTCGTTATTTCCTTCTCTCCTTTGAACGCCTTTTTTCCTTACCTCACTTCATTGTTTTGGTTTTCATTGTGAGTCGCTTCCTTTCACTTCTTCGCTTCGTTCTACTTTTCTTTCCCGTTGCATCTTTTTGTTCTCTTTCAATCGCAAACAACTACACATCAAATCTATTTATGAGAGTCGTCGTATTGATAAAGAAAAGAAAGACAGATTAGTGAGGTAGGTTTTTATGCACGCGCTGTTCCTCTAAGCCGGTGTCGCGTGCCCTCAGGTGGTCAGCGAGACACGAAGAACTGGAAACACTCTATATATACAATCTATAAATACAACAGTCAGTCAGGGGAAAACATATTGCGACACCAGACAAGTATTGCACGCGCTAACGGTAAATGATTGTCGAGGTAAAGGTATTTGATTGTCGAGGTAAAGGTATTTGATTGTCGATGTAAAGGTATTTGATTGTCAAGGTAAAGGTAATTGATTGTCAAGGTAAAGGTAATTGATTGTCAAGGTAAAGGTAATTGATTGTCAAGGTAAAGGTATTTGATTGTCGAGATAAAGGTAATTGATTGTCGAGGTAGAGGTAATTGATTGTCGAAGTAGTAATTGATTGTCTATGTAACGGTATTTGATTGTCGAGGCAACGAGTAATAACACTTAAGAATGGTTATATAAATTAATAGTTATGGCAAAAGAATAAGGGGTCGTATTCTTAAACATAATACCGCTCAAGCACATATATTTGAAGAGCCTTTCGTAGGAGTTTGGGGCATTTCCAGGGGTAGTTTAATGACCCTGTTGGTAGTGTGGCCCTTCTTCTGTACAGTGAACCTAAAGAAACACTCATGACAACCAGATTAATCTCCTTTTTGGTCCTTGAAGTAGTCTTTGTGAGAGCTGAAATCGTCTAATTATCATTTTCCGACCAGAGACTAACGAATATTGGAAGAGCCTCGTTGGTTTAGTGTAGAATAAGCACGATATTGATTTCGTGTCAAGGTAAGGAGAAGGATGAACACTTGCGGATGGTTATATAGATTAATAGATATTGTTAAGAGTAAGGAATGACGGGTATGGAAGGAGTCACGTTGGTGTAGTAGACAGGATGCAGGATATTCTTTGCGTGCATAAAGGTGATTGTCGAGATAAGAGTAATTGCAAGCACGCGACGCAGCTCAGAAGATCGGAGAGATGATTAAGACAGGGCCATCGCCTCTTCGGTCCTAAAAATAAATGCTCTGAGCCCCTTCCCAAGAGAGTGCATAAGGATAGCGAAAGGATAATTAAGACATGAACATCACCTCTTTGATCCTTCTGGAGATAAAGATGAATGCTTCGACTCATCACCTGAAAGAAAAGGAGAACAGGAACAAGTTGATTAGGACACGAACATAACCTCTTTGATCCTTGTTGAGATAAAGACAAACGCTTCGACCCCTCACCTAAGAGAGTGAAGGAGAACAGGTATATACAAGATGATTAACACAGAACCATCACTTCTTCGATACTTGTTCAGATAAAGAAAGATCAATGCTTATAGTGCCCTTTTTAACCCCTTGACTCTCTGTAGAGGAGAGTAAAAGGATAAAGACTGGATTGACATAGAATGGAAAATAGTGAAGATAGGATAGAAATAGGAGAATAGGAGAGAGTTAAGACAGAATAGAGCTAGAAAAAGAGAATAAAATAAAGATGGAGGAGAGATGGAAGAATAAAAGAGAATGAAGATAGAATTGAAATAGAAGAAGAGAATAGAGAAGAAAAGGTAGAATAGACAGAAGAATAAATTGGAATAGAGATAGAAAAGGAGGATAAAATAAAGATAAAAGAGAGATGGGAGAATAAAAGAGAACGAAGACAGAATAGAAATAGAAGAAGAGAATAGAGAAAAAAAGGTAGAATAGTCAGAAGAATAAATTGGAATAGAGATAGAAAAGGAGGATAAAATAAAGATAAAAGAGAGATGGGAGAATAGAAGAGAATGAAGATAGAATAGAAATAGAAGAAGAGAATAGAGAAAAAAGGTAGAATAACCAGAAGAATAAAATGGAATAGATATAGAAAAGAAATAAAAGAAAACAAAATAAGGATAGAAGAATATTTCAACTTCCGTACAAGAGGGTGAAGAACAAAATTAGACCCTCACAAAAAAACAAACAACAAACACATCAACTAAAACCTTCTTAAGATGCAAATCAAAAGAACATCAATAATATCGCACAACCGCTCTCAGAAATCAAGTAAAGAAAAACCATCCCTTTAGCCCCTCTAGATATATTAAAGAGGCATGATTTGGTCTTCTTTATGAGCAAGGAAAGAACTAGTTTGGTAAGCAGCGCCATTTTAAGAGAGCATAAAAGAAAAGTATTGCGCGAGAGCTCCCCCGAGACTCATATAAGGAACAGGAATAGAAAGTCGGGGTTCACTGGAGACGCGGAGAAGAAACTTAGTACTTCACCGAGCTCGTTTGTGGGAGAGAGAAAAAAGGTAGCAGCTCAAGGGATAAAAAGAGGAGAAAAAACGTAAGAAAGAGGGAACAATAACACCCATGGAAGAGTAAAGGAAAGGGCTACACCAAAAGACACTTAGTACTTTGTGGAGCTCGTTTGTGAGAGAGTTAAAAGGAGGCAGCAGCTCAAGGGATAAAAGAGGAGAAAAAACGTAAGAAAAATGACATAAAGAAACAAAAAAAAACGAGAAAGGAGTAAAGGAAAAAGAATCCCGAAATGAACTTATTACTCTACCGACCTCGTTTGTGAGAGAGAAAAGGAGTTAGCTCAGAGGCAAAGAAGAAAAGAAACAAAAAAGCGAAGTAAAGGAGACATGACAGACAAAAAAAAGAAGGAACAAAAAAAAAGCATATGTGTTGAGTTTCACTAAAAGGAACTTAGTACTTTATGGAGCTCCTTTGTGAGAGAGTAAAGGATGCTGATCAAAGGTAAAAAAAGAAGGAACAAATAAAGCTAGGAAAAGAGAGTGAGGGACAGGAATTGCAGGTCGGGGGTTCATTTTAGGCGGAGAAAAAGAATGAAAAGCTGCATTGTACTTTACGGAACTCCTTTGTAAGAGAGTAAGGGAGGCAGGTCAGGGGGAAAAAAAGGAGATAAAAGCCTGTAAGAAAAATAAAAATAAAAATAAAAGAAACAAAAACCGTGAGAGTAAGAGGAAAAACTTACGAACATGAACTTAGTGGTTTTCGGAGCTCCTTTGTGAGAGAGTAAGGGAGGCAGGTCAAGGGGGGAAAAAGGAGATAAAAGCCTGTAAGAAAAATAAAAATAAAAGAAACAAAAACCGTGAGAGTAAGAGAAAAAACTTACCAACAGGAACTTAATGCTTTACGGAACTCCTTTGTGAGAGAGTAAGGAAGGCAGGTCAAGGGAAGAAAAAAAAGAGATAAAAAAGCCTGTAAGAAGAAATAAAAAAGAAAAGAAATGAAAAACGTGAGAGTAAGAGGGAAAAAAACTTACCAACAGGAACTTATGCTTCGTAGAACTCACGGAAAATAAGGAAGAAAGAAGGACATGAGTGTAAAGGAAAGAGGAGAAAAGGAACTTACTACTTTACTGAACTCCTTTGTAAGACAGTATCGGAGGCACCTTAAGGGAAAGAAAGGCAAGAAATAAAAAAAACAAGAAAAAATAAGAAACAAAAAAACAAGAAAAAAAGAAAAACCAAGAAACAAAAAAAAAACAAAAAAAAAAAGAAAAAAAGAAAAACCAAGAAACAAAAAAACAAGAAAAAAAACAAAGAAAAAACAAGAAACAAAAAACAAAACAAAAAACAAAGAAAAAACAAGAAACAAAAACAAGAAAAAAACAAGAAACAAGAAAAAATCAAGGAACAAAAAAAGGGAGTAAACGAATGAACTGCACGTTTTCCTTTCTTTTCCTTTTCTTTTTCTCTTTCTCTATTTTCTTTTCTTTTTTCTTTTGTTCGCGAGACAGGACGTTCGCAACACCTCGCTGGGCGCTTTCTGGGATAACGAAGTGGAAGTATTATTAAGTGGTTTCATGATCGCTTCAGTGACTCCTTTGTAAGCGACGAATTATTAACATTCACGTCGCCTAACATTTGATAACTTTGTGGAATGTGTTTAACTACTACTACTACTACTACTATTACCATTACTACTACTACTACTACCACCATTACTACTACCATTACTACTACTTCTATAATATTCATCTACTACTACTACGACTAATACTAATACTACTACTACTACCATTACTACTACTACTACCTTCTACCACCATTACTACTGCCATTACTACTACTACTATAATATTCATCTACTACTACTACTACTACTACTATTCCATCTTTGTGTGAGTTCAGATGCTAAACAACATACTTTTCTTATATTTTTGTTATTTATTTCTATTTCTTATTGTTTGGTAAGTGCAATGTCCGCCACATCTTCGCTTTGAGACAAGTGAGATAGATAAAAACAAGAGATCGACCAGACTCCCGCTAAAACACCTTCAGGATAATAAAAAAAATGAATCGTCACACACCTTACTTGACAGTGATATGTAATGTGTGTTGTATACGATTGCTTTCCTCATCGACAAAACAGTGGTCTTCTTCCTCCTCGTCTTCTTCTTGTCTTCTACAACCGCCAAGACACATGAAACTCCTCCCTACTTCTCTACCTCAAGTTTCTCCTAATATCTCAACCCTACACAAATTCTCTCTACTCTCCTCCCTCCAGTTCTCTCTAATATCTAAACCGTTCACAACGCTTTACTTTTCTCCCTCCAGTTCTTCCTAATATCTCAACCCTTCAAAGATTCTCTCTACTCTCCTCCCTCCAGTTCTCTCTAATAACTAAACCGTTCACAACGCTTTACTTTTCTCCCTCCAGTTTTTCCTAATATTCAAGCCCTTCACAACCTCTCATTACTTCCCTCCTTCCATTCCTTCCTATTATCTTAACCGTTCACACCTTCCCACCTTCACCGCCTCCTCCACCTCGTAAGCTCCGGCTCTCTCGTCACTATATCTCCCTGACGCAAACTTCGCACGTAAAGAAGATTATGAAACCCCCCCAAAAAAAAATCAACGCACGCACACGCAACGTATTTCAGCAGCACGCACAAACGCACGCAGACAAACTTTCCTCCCCGCCATAATCCGTAATGTATGAAGGAGGAGGAGGAGGAGGAGGAGGAGGAGGTGGTGGAGGAGAAGGAGAAAGTGAAGGAGGATGGTTGTACGATAAGGCCGCGAGTGTGTACGCCAAGCCCAATATTTTGAGCAGTGTCCCCTTAATGGCTGTTTGGGGAGGGGAGAATGGGAGAGAAGGAAGAGGAAGGGGAGGGGACAAAGGGATATAAGGGGGAGTGTGATGGGGCATATTTAGGAAAGTACCGGGAAGGGAGGAAGAGAAAGAAGGGAGGAGAGGAACGGAGAATATATTAAAGGGGGGCATTTGGAAACAGAAGGGAAAATATTAATGTAAATAATGAAATAGAAGATAATAAAGATGGAGGTGGGAAAGAATGAAGAACGGGATGGGGGACTAAAAAAACCGTGGCTTGAAGTTACAAAATAGAAAACGAGAATAAAAGAAAACGATGAATGGAAATATACAGAAACATAAATAAACTAGAGGAAGAAAAGGAAGATGCAATAAAGAAAGAAGAGAACGAGAAGACTGACTGAAAGGAAACAAAAGGAAAAAAGATGAAAGTATGTGATAAAGAGGAGGAAGTAGAAAATAACAACAGGTAATAACAGGGAATAAGGAGAGAAAGGAAAGAAAAGAGTGAAGAAGAGAAAAGAAAGAAAAGGAAAGAAGAGATGGAAACAAGGAAATGAGAATAGAAAATTGAAATAGAGTGGTAGAATAAGAAAAGAAAAGGAGTAGAAGAAAAAATGAAAGTGAATGGGAATAGGAACAGAAAAGAAAGAGGTTAAGAAAGGAAATAGAGAGAAAGATGAATGAAGGAAGGAAAAGAGGAGAAGAAAACGAAGGAGAGAAGGTTGAGGAATATAGACGAAAGTAAAGTACGATAAGGAAGGAGAATTAGGAAGAGGAGAGAACGAAAAAAAGAAGGAAGTGGAAGAAAAAGTTAAGGAATAGAGGAGAAGAAAGTAGAAGAGAAGACAAGGGAGGGGTGGATGAGAGAAAACAAGAACTAGAGAAAAATGAGATAAAGAAAAAGAAAGAGGAAGGGGAGAGAAGGAAAACAAAGGAAGAAAGTGAAGAAAAAAAAGGTAAGGAATAGAGGAGAAGGACCTAGTGGAAGAGAAGACAAGGGAGGGAGGAATGAGAGATAATAAAAACTAAAGAAAAATTAAGAAAAAAAGAGGAAGAGGAAAGAAGGAAAAAGGAAGGAAATGAAGACAAAATTTAAGGATTAGAGAAGAAAGAAGTAGTAGACGAGAAGACAAGGAAGGAGTAGATGAGAGAGAACAAAAACGAAAGAGGAATAAGATAAGGAAGGAGGAGAAGGAGGAAGAGGAGAGAAGGATAAATAGGAAGGAAGTGGAAGAAGAAAAATGTGAATAGAGGAGATGGAATTTGTGGAAGATGAGAGAAGGAAAAACTGAAGTAGAAAGAGTGAGAACGAAAGACAGATAAGAAAAGGAAGGAGGAGGAGAAGAAGGAGATGGAGGAGGAAAAGAAGGAAATGGAGGAGGAAAGAGAGAGACTTGAGATGGTAAACTGTCATATATTTTCCCCCTTTATTCTGTATTTCCTGTTACCATTTCTTATCACGCAAAACAAGGAAGAAATTGATTAAAAGACAGACACACAATCAGACATACATACATACAGACAGACATACAGACAGACAGACGTGTAGATAGATAGAAGAGACCATAGATAGATAAAGTTCAAATGGCATGCAAGGAAAATAGTTGGTACGAAAAAATAGACAGACAGACAGACAGGTAAAAAGACAGACATTCGTACAGGTAAACAGAGGTAATTTTAATTTTTGCACATTCTCACAAATTATTTCAGGGATGTAAAGCCATTTCTCTCTCTCTCTCTCTCTCTCTCTCTCTCTCTCTCTCTCTCTCTCTCACACACACACACACACACACACACACACACACACACACACACACACACACACACACACACACACACATACTACCACTGCGAACTGAAAAAAAAAGTTAAAAAAAGAGGTCAACAACACAATAGGGAAAGAAAATTGGAAAATAACAAAAATGCGAAATTACTGCCCGTGAAGGGAAATTAAAAAAAAAGGAAAAGAATGAAGGCTGACGGAAACACAAAAAATGAGTCAGAAAAATGGAAATGGAACGGAAAAGCTGAAAGATAATAGATTTACAGAGAGAGAGAGAGAGAGAGAGAGAGAGGGAAAGTAAAAAGTGAAAGTGAAGAGTAAAAAAGTATAAAAGAGAAAAGGAAAAAAATAAATGAGGAGAGAAAAATAAAAGTGACAGAAAATAAAATAAGAGAGAGAGAGAGAGAGAGAGAGAGAGAGAGAGAGAAGGAAAGAGTGAAAATGAAGAAGTAAAACGAAAGAAGTGGAAAACAGAAGGAAAAAGGAAATGAGAGGAAAAATAAACAAGTAGCAAAAAAGAAATGAAAATGTACAACAAATAAGAAAAGAGAGAGAGAGAGAGAGAGAGAGAGAAACATTATCATGCCTCCGATGCTGTCAGTAGGAAAGATTTTGAACTCAATTTTCGAAGCTCCGAGCCGAAGGAAATGAAGCGTTTGGAACTCCCTCTCCCTCTCTTTCTTTATCTCTGCTTATCTGTTTATCTCCCTTTTAATATCTCTCCTTTAATCCTTCATTCTCTACCCGTCATTCAACATCTTCTCCTCTCCCTCTTCTCTCCTTTTCCTCCTCCGCCTCCTGTTCATCGTTCTCCTCTCCCTCCTTATCCTCCTCCTCCTCTTCCTCCTCTTTCTCCTCCTCGTCATTGTTCTTTTCCTCCCAGTTTTCTTTATTCCCTTCTTCCTTCTTCTCCAACTCCTCTTCCTCCTCCCTTTACCCCTTTCCTCTTCCTCCTCTTCCTCCTCTTCTCCTTATTCCTCCTCGTCATTTGTTCTTTTTCTCCCTGTTTTCATTATCCCCTTCTTCCTTCTTCTCCACCTCCTCCTCCCTTTACCCCTTTCCTCTTCCTCCTCTTCCTCCTCTTTCTCCTCCTCGTCATTGTTCTTTTCTCCGTTTTCTTTATCCCCTTCTTCCTTCTCCTCCAACTCCTCTTCCTCCTCCCTTTACCCCTTTCCTCTTCCTCCTCTTCCTCCTCTTCTCCTTACTCCTCCTCGTCATTTGTTCTTTTTCTCCCTGTTTTCTTTATCCCCTTCTTCCTTCTTCTCCACCTCCTCTTCCTCCTCCCTTTACCCCTTTCCTCTTCCTCCTCTTCCTCCTCTTCTCCTTATTCCTCCTCGTCATTTGTTCTTTTTCTCCCTGTTTTCATTATCCCCTTCTTCCTTCTTCTCCACCTCCTCTTCCTTCTCCCTTTACCCCTTTCGTTATCCTCCTCCTCCTCCTCCAAACTGATATATATATAACCTAGTAGCTCGCTCACACCTCACGGCCCAGAATAAATAAAAAAATCTAACCACGTACACCAAAAGTTAGCATCAATTTACGACTGACTTACGAAACCTGATTCTATTTTCCGTAGATTTATTTGATCTAGTTTTTCCTCTTCCTCTCTTTTAGTACATTTTCTATCTCTATCAATCTATCTATCTATCTGTCTGTTTCTTCTTCTTCTTCTTCTTCCTTCCTTTCTTTGCCTCCTCTGTTCCTATTCTCACTCCTTCACTCTTTCTTTCCTTTTTCCACTTCTCTTTAGTTTCCTTTCTGCCGCTATTTTAATTTTCTCTCATGTCCTTGTTTCATTCTCTTTTCCCTCTTCTTTCTCTTCTTCACTTTCACTCTTTAGTTCTCTCTCTCTCTCTCTCTCTCTCTCTCTCTCTCTCTCTCTCTCTCGTTAAAAAAGAGAGAGAGAGAGAGAGAGAGAGAGAGAGAGAGAGAGAGAGAGAGAGAGAGAGAGAGAGAGAGAGGAAGGAAGGAAGAAAGAAAGAAAGAAAGAAAGTTCAGAGGAAGGAATCAAAATTAAAAAGAAGTAGTGAGAAGTAATTAAAAAAAATTAAAAAAGAACGTTTCGAGAAATGGAAAAGGATCAAAAGTAATAAGAGAGAGAGAGAGAGAGAGAGAGAGAGAGAATTAATATATCTTACATTGAAAAATACTTACTCAGGGTAGGTGATTTAGTGGGTTAGGCGGGGCGAGCGATCTTCATTCCCCCTGAGCGATAATTTATGCATTGGGGAATCGACGGTCTGTGGCGGGCGGCGATGTTCTATTCCCTCGCCCTGTCTCCTTATGTATCGGATTTTTCTCTTAATTACTCTCAGTCTTTCATTTTTTTACTTTTTTTTTATTTTAGCGGATTTTTTTCTTCGCATTTTTTTCTAATCGTTTCATGTTTTGTGTTTTGTTTATTTATTTATCTATTCGTTTGTTTGATTGTTTAGTTTCTACGTTTTTCCTTTTTTTTCTCTCATTTTTTCTTTCGTTATTCTTTTTCTTTTATATTTATTCGCGTTAGATTTCGATTCACTTTAATTCTCGCCCATTCGCTGTTTTTTTTCTCAACACACACACACACACACACACACACACACACACACACACACACACACACACACACACACACACACATTACAAAAGAGAGAGAGAGAGAGAGAGAGAGAGAGAGAGAGAGAGAGAGAGAGAGAGAGAGAGAGAGATCCGCCTCCCTCATCCGCTTACCGTCAGCCTGGTGATACATCTATGCAATTTGAGAAGAAAGGCTCAAGAAACGCTTGTGAAATCCTACGCGCGTCTCAGCTTTGGAGAAGAGGACGAGGAGGAGGAGGAGGAAGAGGAGAAGGAGGAGCGGAGGAAGAAGAGGAGGAGGAGGAAACGAATATGACTTACCTTCGTATGCTTGAAATAATGGTGATAATAATAACAATGATAATAAACAGTTTTGATAATCGTAATCCGAATAACAACCTGTATTTATGAATGTAATCTACTACTACTACTACTACTACTACTACTACCCCTACCACTACGAGAGCATTGAGAATTAACACTAAAACGAACCCTTCTTGACGGCAATATATTTCTCATAACTCACCTGACTAAATCCTTCACCTTTTCTTCATTTTGCATTTATTTTCCTCCTCCTCCTACTCCTCCTCCTCTTCCTCCTCCAACACAAGCCCCTCTCACTCCCCTCCTCCTCCTCCTCCTCCTCCTCCGCCTCCTCTCTCCCTCACACCAACCCCCTCTTTTTTCGTGACAAGCAGCAAAAGACTATGAGAAACTCTACGCTGCGCCCCACGTTTAGCATAGTCTACCCTTTTTTCTTAATTCCCACAACCGAGAGAAAATGGAAAGCCTGAAACCTAACTACAGGAGTCAGGGATTTTTCTGCACCACGTCACTTAGCTTTAATTTATGGTGATGGCTGTGGGGTCGTGTGAAGGCAGGTGGCATGTGGAGACAGCTCGTTTTCTGTCTCTTTTTTTCACACCGTCTCATCTTGCAACGGTTTTATTTTTATTTTTATTTTCTTACTCATCCGATGACTCTCCTTCTTTTTCATCTTTGCCAAGTGTGTGATTCATGGTGTTAAAAGATGGAGTAGAAATGTATGATGGTTGACAAAAGGATCTCGTCCGTAGACTAATGAAAATGAATACACCAAAAAAATTATGTAACAGTTGATAAAAAAAAAATCTCAACAGTAGACTAATTAGTATCCATACTTGCGATAGTCCATTTGAGAGAGAGAGAGAGAGAGAGAGAGAGAGAGAGAGAGAGAGACAGAGAAACAGACAGAAAGAAAAAGAAAGCCCTGTAACACTTCCATTCACATTGTCCATGAATTTAACTTTATTATGGCGTTTCGGCGGAGTTTGGAATGGAAGGAATGTGGAGCAGGTGCATGTGTGTGTGGGTGGGTGTGGGTGGGTGTGTGGGTGGGTGGGGGAGGGGGGGGGCAGGAGTCACAGGTAGGCGAGGGCAGGTGACCCGGCGGCTACAATTACAGGTGACAAGCAATTAGCCGTTTGTCTCGTCTCCCTGAATTACATTACAACGCACACCTCATGTTTGGTTTGCTTCTTTGTTTGTTTGTTTGTTTTTCAGTCTCATTTTCCCTGGCGCTTTTTTTTCTTCTTTTTTTCTTCTCGTTTTACTCTTCAGATTATTCATGGAGGACTTTTTTGTGTTTTCTTATTATTTTTTTTTTTTCGTTTTCTCCGTGTCTGATATTGTCGTTTTCTTCCTCGTTTTTTTCATATTCTTTTCGTCTGTATCTTTATCATTTATTTTCTCCTCTTCCATATTCTTTCCTATGTTTTCTTGTTGTTTATTATTTTTTTTTTCGTTTTCTTTTTCGCTTCTGGTATTGTCGTTTTCTCCTTCGTTTTCTTCATATTCTTTTACCTTGTTTTTATTTCATTATTTTCTCCTTCCTTTCCATAGTCGTTTCTTTTCTTCCCTATCCCTATTCTTCCAACAATTGTCTTATTTTTTTTTCTTGTTTCATCTTTGTTTTTGTTTTTGTTCTTTTGTTTTTTTATGACCCTCTGATTATTTTTTCCTTTTTCTTCATTATTGATTTTTTTCCCTCTTTCTCCTTCGATTATTCATCTTTCTTTGTTTATTTGCTTTTTTTTATTCTCCTTTCTTTATCTCCTTTTATTTATTATCTCATTCTTCTTCGTAATCGTTCTCTTCATTTTCTTCTTTATCTTTCTTTATTTTTCTTCGCCTCCGCCTCGTCCTCCCCCTTCTGCCCCTCTTCTAACTTGTCTTCCTCCTCCTCCTCCTCCTCCTTCTCCTCCTCCTCTTCCTCACCTTTATCAGTTTTCCTTTTCTCTCTCCCTCTTGTCTTCTTCCCCTCTTCCTAGTCATATTTACTTCCCTTCCTCCTCCTCTCTTTCTCTCTTCCTGCTTCTCCTCTTACTCCTTCCTTCCTCTCTTCCTCTTCCGCAACAGGTAACACTATACAAAAGTCACAGGTAATATACGTGTTCTCTCTCTCTCTCTCTCTCTCTCTCTCTCTCTCTCTCTCTCTCTCTCTCTCTCTCTCTCTCGATTTTTTGTTTTGTTTTGATAAGTCAGTCTTGCCGGATTTAGATACTTCGCGTCTCCCTCCTCTTCCTCCTCCTCCTCCTCCTCCTCCTCCTCCTCCTCCTCCTCCTCTTCCTCCTCCTCCTCCTGTTTCCAAGGGAGTTGCCACATATTCTTCAGACCGATAAGGGATATGAAATGCAGAGAGAGAGAGAGAGAGAGAGAGAGAGAGAGAGAGAGAGAGAGATTTGTGTGTACCTGAAATCTTTCTGTGTGTGTTAGTGTGTGTTAGTGGGTGTGTGTGTGTGTGTGTGTGTGTGTGTGTGTGTGTGTGTGTGCGTGCGTGCGTCCCAATCACCGCAGTGCAGGCATCCTTTTCTTCCTCCTCCTCGTGATTGCCTCCGCATCTCTCTCTCTCTCTCTCTCTCTCTCTCTCTCTCTCTCTCTCTCTCTCTCTGTCTCTCTATCTCTCTCTCTCCTCTCTCGTCTTTTTCTTCCTCCTTTCCTTTTTTTTGTTATGGAGGTTTTTTGTTTGTTTTTCTCTTTTTTCACATGAGTTTTTTTTTCTAGCACTCTAGAGAAAGAAGAAGAGAAATACTAGAATAAATAAAATGTTATGGAAAAGAGAAGAAAAACAAAAGATATATATGACAAGAAAAAGTGGAAGAGAAAGAAAATGAGTAAAGAGGGAAAAAAGACAAAGAAAGAGAAGAAAAAAGATGAGAAACGAGATAAGGAAATACTAGAAAAAATAACTGCTGTGAAAAAAAGTGAAAAAAAATATATAAGAAGTAGAAAAGGAGAGGAAGAAGACGACGATTTTAAAGAGGAAAGAAAGATAAGAAAAGAAAGGGAAAACGGAGGTGAGAAGAGGAATACTAGACACAACAATGCAATGGGAAAAGGAGAAAAAAACAACAAAGAAATATACCAAAAACAATATCAAAAGAAAGGAAGAGAAAGACGAGTAAAATAAAGAGGGAAGGAAAACGAGAGTGCAGAGGAGGAGGAGGAGGAGGAGAAAGAACAAGAATAACAGAAATAGGATAAATGTAGTTGCTGTTTTTCCATCTTTTCGCACCTTCCGATGTTATGGTTTTCGTGATTCTCGGATTCTACTGTAATTACTTTTAACAGAAACCCTTTGTTTGAAATAACGCTTTAACTAGTGATTGAAGAACAGAGAGAGGGAGATGGAGTGACCGACAGACAGACACAGTTCGACAGACGAGGAGGAAAAGCAGACAGACGGACACACAGATAGACAAAAAGACAGACAGATAGATACTGGAAGAAAAAGATATAAAAAAATAACGCTTTAACTAGTGATTGAGAGACAGAGAGAGGGAGATGGAGTGACCGACAGACAGACACAGTACGACAGACGAGGAGGAAAGGCAGACAGACGGACACACACAGACAAAAAGACAGACAGATAGATACTGGAAGAAAAAGATATAAAAAAATAACGCTTTAACTATTGATTGAGAGACAGAGAGAGGGAGAGGGAGTGACCGACAGACAGACACAGTACGACAGACGAGGAGGAAAGGCAGACAGACGGACACACAGATAGACAAAAAGACAGATAGACAGGCAGACAGACAAATAGACAGATAGATAAAATAAATGCGAAGAAAAAGAGATAAAAAAACACTGGATAAAGAACACGACAACAATTTAGGAGCAGTAAGTAGCGGGCTTTTTTTTTCATTATTGTTTTCTTTTTTTTTTACGCCCTTGCACTGTCTCCTCTGCTGTAAAACAAACAAAAAATTAAATATCAAAACACACACACACACACACACACACACACACACACACACACACACACACACCTTGTAAGAAATAGCACCAGCAGAATACCGAAGCGCCCGAATTAAAACAAACAAACAAACAAACAAACAAACAAACAAACAAACAAACAGTGAAGGAACGAACAATCAAGCCTCACTTTTCTTAACCTTCCAACACACAATGAAGAGCGTCTGTTTCACTTCTGTGGGCGTCTCTCACTTTGGCGGGAGTGTTTCTCGCGCTAAAGTCGAGTTAAAAAAAGGGGCATACTAACATTCTCTCTCTCTCTCTCTCTCTCTCTCTCTCTCTCTCTCTCTCTCTCTCTCTCTCTCTCTCTCGACACACACAATGAAGGGAGTTTGTTTCACTTCTGCGGGGGTCATTTTCACTCTATTAGGGGGTCTGTTTCACCTTTGCGGGAGTCTGTTCCTCGAGTTAAAGAAATATATGCATACCTAGTTTTTTCCTTTTTTTCTCTTTTTTTTTTTCTCTCTCTCTCTCTCGACACACACAATGAAGGGAGTTTGTTTGACTTCTGCGGGGGTCATTTTCACTCTATTAAGGGAGTTGTTCCTCGAGTTGAAAAAAAAAAATATGCATACCTAGTTTTTTTCCTTTTCTCTCTCTTCAGTACGAATGCTCCGGTTACTCTGGTAGAACTTTTTGCATTCATTCTCTTCACAAAGCCATTCTCTTCACTAAGCCGTTCTCTTCGCCTCCCAATGATGTGCTTGTGTTGGTCTATTGAGGTGTTACGTTCTTAACTTTTTTTTAATGGCTAACTTTCGCGTTTTTCTGTGTTCGGTAATACCCGCTGTTTATTTTTTTTATTTTTACTTTTTTTCTCTTCAAGTAAATGATAGGCATAGCTGATGTATTTGTGGAGGTGTTACGTTCTTAACTATTTTTTATTTGCTAACTTTCCCTCGTGTTTCTCAGTACCTATTCATCTAGTCTTTATATATATTTTTTTGTTGATGTTACGTTTTATTTTTTTTCACAGCATTATATAATTTCTACTAATCTTGTCCTTTCTCCTTTCTTTTTTATCTTTTCACTGCATCATATAATTTCTACTAATCTCCTATTTTCTTTTTTTCTTTTTCACTGCATTATATAATTTCTACTAGTCTCCTTTTTCCTTTCTCTCTCCATCTTTTTCACGTTTTTCTTATTTAAATGATAGGAATTGCTTGTATATATCTTGACATGTAGATTTATCATGTATATTCTTTTTTCTTATAAGCAAAGGAAACAGTTCAGGGGCGAAATATAAAAGAGAAAAAAAGCCCGCTAATCACGGCTCCTATGCGAGGGAGTACGAGTGAGAGGAAAGGATGCAACTCAAGGGGGAAAAAAAGCACTGTGTCACTGTTCCTATTAGATAAAGTAGAGATGAGGGGCCAAAAGTGAGGATAATATTATTCTTTTGAAGTATATTTTTCGAGTCTCATCCTCAGAGAGAGTTACACAGTCGGTCACGTAACGATTAAGTGATTTATTTAATGTAGTTCTTTCATATTAAACTTTCTATATAACAACAAATAGATAAATAGATAGACAGAAAGACATTTAGATAGATAGATATAGATAGAATAGAGTGTTAGGTAGATAGATAAATAGGTAAATAGATAGATAGACAAATAGTTAGATAGATAGGTAGGGAGGGAGGGAGGGGAGAAACACACACACACACACACACACACACACACACACACACACACACACACACACAGAGAGAGAGAGAGAGAGAGAGAGAGAGAGAGAAAAAAAAGAATCCACCTAACTACAATGCATTTATATTAATTTCCGAACTTAAAATTTTCCTCATGCCGTCACACCTCGACCCCTCTTTAGCGAACGCCGTAATACCGAGGTCAACCCCCAGGCAACAAACATCCAGGTGAGCTAATGCATTATTCCACCCCAAACACCTGTCCCAAGAGTATATAAAGGTAAATAACGATAATGACACACCTGAGCGGGCTATCCCAGGTGTTATTTCTCGCCCTCTGTAAACAATTGAAGGATGTTGATATAAGTTCCCCAGTGGCGTTCCTCTAATATCTCTCTCTCTCTCTCTCTCTCTCTCTCTCTCTCTCTCTCTCTCTCTCTCTCTCTCTCTCTCATTTATTTTTGTTGTTTTATTTTATCTCTTAGCCTTGAGGAAATACCGTTTAGTTAATAATAGTGTGTGTGTGTGTGTGTGTGTGTGTGTGTGTGTGTGTGTGTGTGTTGGATCAGATATTTTGGAACAGGTTTCGATAACTTCTTTTTTCTCCTCCTCCTTTTATTATTGTTTTGATCCCTCCTCCTCCTCCTCCTCCTCCTATGTGTTCGTCGGTTCATTCTTTAAGTTTGATGAGGGCAATTGTTTGTAAAGGAACACCAGGTAGACTGTGTGAAAGGGGGGAGGGGGGGAATTTCTCTCTCTCTCTCTCTCTCTCTCTCTCTCTCTCTCTCTCTCTCTCTCTCTCTCTCTCTCTCTCTCTCTCTCTCTCTCTCTCTCTCTCTCTCCTGATGATTAAGAAAATAATAATAATAACAGAAATAATAATGATGACAGTAATATAAAAAGATAATAAAGGTGATTAGGATACAAAAATATAAAAAAAGTGTAATGGAATTTAACTGGACAGATGTATTCGTAATTATGTAAATATAATTCGTGTATTAGATAGATAAATAGATAAACAGATAGATGAATAAATAAATAGATAGATAGGTGGATAGATAGATATTTTGACAGAAAGATCAATAGACAGGCAAAACGACGAACAGATAGATAGAAAAATAGATACAGAGATAGATAGATATATAGAGTTAAAAAAAAGTTAGACACAAAGACTGATAGACAAACAGGAGAGGCGGGAATATACAAAAAAATATAGATATAGGAAGAGAAAGAGAAATTTATGAAGAATGAAAAACAAAAAAAAAAGAGAATATATCAACAAGAGAGAGAGAGAGAGAGAGAGAGAGAGAGAGAGAGAGAGATAGCACATCAACGTCAATACATAAAGAGACAAAACACTTTGTGGGAAATACCAATCGTTAAAATAATATTCCCAGAGAGAGAGAGAGAGAGAGAGAGAGAGAGAGAGGAGGGGAGGGGAGGAGGATGAGGAGCGTTTATGTAAGGATTGTGTAGGTAGGGGGGAGGGATTTTTTTTTTTTTTTCATCTTTTCCCTCGTTTTTTTTTGTGTGACTTTGTCGATTATGTTATTTTCTTTTTTATGTCTTTTTACTCTTTGTTATTTTCCGCTTTTCTTATTAATGTTATTTTCTTATTTATATCATTTTCCATGTATGTTATTTCCTTCTTTTCCTGTTGTTATTTTCTTCATTTCTTACGCTCATTTTCTCTTTTTCTTCTTCTCATTTTCTTCTCTTCTCATTTTCTCTTCTTCTCATTTTCTTCTCTTCTTATTCTCATTTTCTTTTTCTTATCCTCATTTTCTTTTCTTTTCATTTTCATTTTCTTCTCTTCTTATTCTCATTTTCTTTTCTTATTTTCATTTTCTTTATCCTATTGTCAGTTTTTTTCTTTTTCCTATCGTCATATTCCTCTTATTGTCATTTTTTGTCATTTTTTTCTTTTCTTGTTATCATTTTCTTATTTTCTTGTCATTTTCTTCTCCCATTTTCATTTTCTTATTATTGTCATTTTTTTCTTGTCTTATCGTGTACATTGAGAAACCTGTTTACCCTTCGCTTCGCCTCAAGGAAAATCATATTAATAGTAACTGAGTCAAAAGAGGAGGAGGAGGAGGAGGAAGAAGAGGAGGAGGAGGAGGAAGAAGAAAGACGACGAAGAGGGACATGAGACTTCAAGAGAGGAGGTTAGATAGATGAGGAAGGGAAGGAAGGGACTTGTGTGTGCAAAGGAGAAGAGAAGAAGGAAGAGGAGGAGGAGGAGGAGAGAGAGAGAGAGAGAGAGAGAGAGAGAGAGAGAGAGAGAGAGAGAGAGAGAGAGAGAATATTCAGAGACGCATAAGAGAGGAATGTCGAGAGGGAAGGAGGGAGAGATAGAAAAAGAGGGAAGGGGTAAGAGAGGAAGGGAAGGAAGGGAGGGGTAAGGAAGAGAGATAGGGAGCGAAGGGAAGGGGTAAGGGAGGGGTAGGAAGAGAAGGGATGGGAGGGAAAGGAGTCGTAAGGAAAAATAAGAGAGGGAGGAATTGGGTAAGGAAGAGAGGGAGGAAAGAAAGGGAGCTTAGGGGAAGGAATGGGTAGGGAGGAAGAGAGGTATAGGGGGTGGAGGGAAGGAGTCAGAGAGGTAGGAGGGAAGGGAAGGGTAAGGAAGGGAAGGAAGGGAAGGAAGGGAAATCAAGTGTGAGAGTCGTAACATTTTATTAGGTCAGTCGACGACCTTTTGGAATCCCTTGTGACATTTCAACACGATTTATCTTATCAACTTCTCCTCCTCCTCCTCCTCCTCCTCCTCCTCCTCCTCCTCCTCCTCCTTTCGTCTCCATTCCCCGTCCCCATATCCGCTCTCGCCCCCCACCCTATCTCTCTCTCTCTCTCTCTCTCTCTCTCTCTCTCTCTCTCTCTCTCTCTCTCTCTCTCTCTCTCTCTCTCTCTCTCTCTTTCTTCTTCAACATTTTTTTCAACTTATATCTCTTTTTCAACATTTTTTCAACATTTTTTCAACATTTTTCTCTTTTTTTTCAACATTTATCTTCATCTTTATCCTCCCATTCTTCATTTTCTTCTTCAACATTTTTTTCTGTCTATTCGTCCTTCCTTTCATCCATTTCTACTTCTATTTCGCTCTTCTTCACTTTTCTTATTCCCTTTCTTCTGTCTCTTTTCTCTCTTCCGTCTCTTCTTTTCTTCTTTATTCTTCTCCTCTTTCATCCTATCCTCTTTATTTTCCACTTTTCACTCATTAACCTTTTTCTCATCTATCTCTTCCATCTTCCACCCCTTTCTTTATCTATATCCTCTTTTCCATCCCTTCCCATCTCTATTTTCTACTGCTCACTTTCTTCAACTCTTTTTTATCCATCTATTATTTGTTTCCACTTTTCCCTTTCATTACCCCTTTTCTCCTCTATCTCTTCCCTCTTCCACCCCTTTCCTTCTCTTTCTCTCTCTTTCCCTCCATGTATCAGATTCCTACCTTCCCATCTTCCCTTTTCTTCCTTCCCTATCATCCTGTAATTCAATTTATCCACTTTCCCTTTCCTTCCATTTAATCTTCCCTACCTCCATCCCTCCCCCCTTTGCCTCCTACCGCGCTTCCAACCCTCCTAATCTACCTGTGTCTGCCTGTGTCTACCTGCCTTTCCCTTTCATCTCCTCACAATTACCTGGCAACACAAAAATCGAGTCTCGTCATGTGGTAGCAGTGTTGCCATCGCCAGGTGTGTGTTGCGTGAGGGAATACAGGTGAGAGGGATTCCCCGGTGTTGTGTGTTGTGTTTGCCTGTCAGGTGCGATGTTACCTCACCTTTGTGTTGGTTTTCGCTTTCTTCTTTTTCCTCTCGTCACTTTCTTCTTTACCCCTTTCGTCTGTCTTTCTTTCCCTTCTTCCATTCCTCTCCATATTTCTGTTACTGTATTCTTTGTTCGTATATCGTTTTCCTTAATTCCCTCGTCCGTTTTCCTCTCTTCTATCCTCTCCTTTCTCTCTCTCACTGCTCTTAACTTTCTTCTTAACTCCTTTCGTTTATCTATCTTTCCTTTTTCACATTTCTTCCTTTCTCTATTTCCGGTTTCGGGTGCTGTATAGACGTTATGAAGACCATCTGTACGTTTATTTCACCACCTGTACGTTCATTTTACCACCTGTACGTTCATTTTACCACCTGTACGTTCATTTTACCACCTGTACGTTCATTTTACCACCTGTACGTTTATTTCACCACCTGTACGTTTATTTCACCACCTGTACGTTTATTTCACCACCTGTACGTTCATTTTACCACCTGTACGTTCATTTTACCACCTGTACGTTTATTTCACCACCTGTACGTTTAAGTCACCACCTGTACGTTTATTTCACCACCTGTACGTTCATTTTACCACCTGTACGTTTATTTTACCACCTGTACGTTTATTTCACCACCTGTACGTTTATTTCACCACCTGTACGTTTATTTCACCACCTGTACGTTCATTTTACCACCTGTACGTTCATTTTACCACCTGTACGTTTATTTCACCACCTGTACGTTTAAGTCACCACCTGTACGTTTATTTCACCACCTGTACGTTAATTTTACCACCTGTACGTTTATTTTACCACCTGTACGTTTATTTCACCACCTGTACGTTCATTTTACCACCTGTACGTTTATTTCACCACCTGTACGTTCATTTTACCACCTGTACGTTCATTTTACCACCTGTACGTTTATTTCACCACCTGTACGTTCATTTTACCACCTGTACGTTCATTTTACCACCTGTACGTTCATTTTACCACCTGTACGTTCCAGCCACCATCAGTCAACTATTTTCTACCGTCCTTCCGTCTTCCTGTATCCTTTGTTCTTTTTTCCCACCCCGAACACCATGAAGGTCAGAAGCACTCAGAAGAACCCGACTCACCTCCTCTGTGGCCTCTGGAAATGCATGTTGGCCTTGACTTTCACAGGGAGGCGACTCAAGGGCAAATAATAGAAACAGCAACGAAAAGGCGGTTTTTATTTTATACAAACATCCTTGACAAGCTCCTCTTTAATCGTCCGATCGCATAACGAGAGAGGGAATAACTAATGAAGAGCGAATGAATAACCGATAACAGTACTACACAAGAGGCATGAATAGTGAGTGATGGTGAATAACTAACGATATCTTCTTGGAGTCTCATTACACCCTTTGTTTATTCATTAGTAAGTTTTTTTTTTTTTTTTTTTTTTTTTTTTACAGCAAGGGAGGGACAGCAGCAACAAAAATCGTGCTAGTGGGCCCAACGGTGCCAGATTGTCATGCTCAGCCGCTTATATTTCCCGACTTCCTGCCCCAAAACTGTCTTCTGGGGCCCCATAACGAGACTCATTTATAATTACGTTAAAAGAGATAGATCCTGATGTTTCTTGGCAATAGTTAGGCGTCAGAAACCGGTAAATACTATGCTCTGGGTACGATAATATGGCAACGGTGGTAGTGACCAGAACGAGAGGTCAGTTTCGGGTGTTTTTCTTGGTTCCTTCACCTGTTCATCTCTCCACCTGTTGATCTTGATGGGGAATAACTTGAACAATCTCCTCTTGTAGTCTCTTAATACACGTTCTTATTCCATCATTTATTGTCTCTCGATTCCCTTTCCTGTCCATATCTCCTCACATTGTTCTTCTTGATGGTAAATAACTTGCACTCTCTCCTCTCTCCTTTCATCCTCTTTTACCCAACGTTAATCCATCAGTTAATCCATCCACCTCCACCCGAAATTGACCTCTCTCTTGGCCACTCTTTACTTCTGTCTGTTGTGGGAGCGGTGAGTAGCGGGCTTTTTTGATACACTTTTTGTTGCCTTTGTTATAAAAATAAAAAAAAGTTAATGTCTCTTCATCCCCCAACCTCTCCAACTTTACTCTTGTTGATCTTGATGTTGAAGTACTTGCAGACTCTACCAGTAGCTTCTTCATACCCTTTGTTAAATCTGTCAGGCGGTGTCTCTCTTCATGCCCCCAACCTGTCCACCTTTCCTCTTGTTGATCTTCTTGATGGTGAAGTACTCGCAGACTCTCTTCCTGTAGCTTCTTCATACTCTTTGTTAAATCCATTAGTCGGTGTCTTCATGCACCCAACCCGTCCACCTTTCTGATCTTCTTAATGGCGACTAACATGCAGACACTTCTCTTTTTCCTTCCTCATACTCTTGCTCTCCCATCAGTGTCCTCGACCCCCTCACCTGCCCGCTCTCCCACCTGTCCATCTATCACCATGTCCTCCAGTCGTACTCACAGTCGCATGGGGGGTAGAAACAGAGGCATCCGGCTGCAGGGGAAGGGGACGAAGAGGCATTAGTGTTAGGAGAACCAGAGAGGTCGATGGAAAGTGTATCGTGGTTATAAGAAATTGTATACCTTTTTTTTTCAGTTTGACAGGTAGGCTGGTGGAAGAGAGAGAGAGAGAGAGAGAGAGAGAGAGAGAGAGAGAGAGAGAGAGAGAGAGAGAGAGAGAGAGAGAGAGAGAGAGAGAGAGAGAGAAGCACACACACACACACAGACAGACAGAGTGAGGCAGACAACAGACAGACAAAGGGTTAAACAGAAAGTCAGACAGATACACGGAGAGAAAATATAAATAAAGACAGACAAAAACAGATAGAGAGAAACAGACAGACGCATACCCAAACATACAGACAGGAATACAATCACACAGACAGACAGACAGAAGAGAGCGGCTATTATTATATACAAACAGCCTTGGTACGTTCTCCTTTAGTTAGCCAATCGCATAAGGAGAAGGAGAATAAGTAATGAGGATTGAGCGAATATTTAATAACAATACTACACAAGAGGGATCGACTGTCGCGAGAATCGGTTTGGGAAATTAATGTTTTCAGATAGCAAGAACGAGTCACGAGGGAGCAAGTTTGAAGTTTGTGTTTTGTCAGCAATATGGAAGAAGAAAATAAAGATGGGTAGCAATGATGAAAATTAATGAGACGAAGAAAAATAAAGAAGAAAAATAGATAATGATGAAGAAGAGGATGATGATGAAGAAAAATAGAAGAAAAGAAGCAGTAACAAGAAGTAGGAAAGAAGAAAAAAAGGAAAAAAGAAAAATATAAAGAAAAGGAAGAAAAAAAGCCGTTACAAGAAGAAAAGAAAAAAAGATGAAGAAAAAATAGACGAAAAATATGAAGAAAAAGAATAAAAGAAGCAGTAACTAGAAGAAGAAAAGAAGAAAAAAGGAAAAAAGAAAAATATAAAGAAAAGGAAGAAAAGAAGCCGTTACAAGAAGAAAAGAAAAAAGATGAAGAAAAAATAGACGAAAAATATGAAGAAAAAGAATAAAAGAAGCAGTAACTAGAAGTAGGAAAAAGAAAAAAAGGAAAAAAGAAAAATATAAAGATAAGAATTAAAAAAAAAAAGATGAAGAAAAAATAGAAGAAAATATGAGGAATAGAAGAAAAGAAGTAGTAACAACAATAAAAAGGAGAAAAAGAAGAAAACGAAATAAATTATATCAACAACAACATCATGGAAAAAAGAAGCACTGACCAACAAACGATGAAGCAAACGAAGAATAATTGAGGAAAAAGGATACATAAAAGAAGGAGAAAAAAAGAAAAAGACGTCATTTTCCTGGAAGACAATCTTTTTTTTTCTTTTTTTTTTACCTTGATGCGGCCGGAGCGGTCTTCTCAGCCTCGGCTCAGGGTTGCCAAATGTCCTCGGAAAGGCCTCAGTCACGGCCCAGAGACACACACACACGCTGGGAACAATAGAAGGATTTTGGGTTTCGTCTCACACACACACACACACACACACGCACACACACACAAACACACACACCCACACACACAAACACACACACACACACACACACACACACACACACACACACACACACACACACACACACACACACACACACACACACACACACACACACACACACAGGCTTGCGCAACAGTACAGAGAGCGCTTGACAACAAATAATTAGAGAAAAAAAAGGAAAAAACGAGATTCAACGAAATTATTAAAAAGAAAACACCAAAGAAAAACGAAAACACACACACACACACACACACACACACACACACACACACACACACACACACACACACACACACACACACACACACACACTCACAGCAGAACAAAAAGCAGAGCGTGTCGTTCCATGCCTGTCGAGAGTCTGGCAGCGTGTGTGTGTGTTTGTCACCTGAGCATTGCATCATATACTCACCTGACCAGTGCGCCGGGGTTAGGTTTTCCTCTCTCTCTCTCTCTCTCTCTCTCTCTCTCTCTCTCTCTCTCTCTCTCTCTCTCTCTCTCTCTCTCTCTCTCTCTCTCTCTCTCTCTCTCTCTCTCTCTCTCTCTCTCTCTCTCTCTCTCTCTCTCTCTCTCTCTCTCTCTCTCTTTATTTCCCCTCATTTGATCTTTTGTACTTTTTTATCTTTTATCTTGTTTTCATCTTCGTCTCCTACTGTTTACAGAATTATTATTCACCTACGTCACCAATTCTACTTCTCATCTTCTTTCGTTTCTCTGCCTTGCTCCCCCCCGAAAAAAAACTTCCTGTACTTATTTTTCATGTTTGTCTATTCCTTTATTAAGAGTCGTCCTCTTTACCGCCGCCCCAGGCCGCTCAGAGTCCTTGTTTTTCCCTATTCCTTAATACACACAAACTCATCCGGTCTCAGCATTGAAGAAGTAAATATGTGTTGTTTGGTGCCCCGTTCCCAAGAGTATTAACATCAAAGGCCGACAACATACAAGGGCGCCACGCATGTCGACAGTGTAAGACAGGTGTGAGACAGGTGGCGGTCACGTGGCAGGCGCCGTGAACCTCCTTCTTGCTCGGCGTTGAATTCCGTTTTTGTGGCGGTGTTGGCGGGAGGGTGAAGCAGAAACACGGAAACCTTTATGCCTTTATTGACCGAGACTTGGCGAGCAGGAGTGGGTGGGTGGTTCTGCTCCGTGGTGGGTGTTGGTGGAGGTGGTGGTGGTGGTGGGAGTGGTGGTGGTATTGTTGTTCTTGTTCTTGTTGATGGTGGTGGTAGTCTTCGTCAGGCATCAATGTCACGTTAGCCGTAGCTGGAGCATTTGCACGGGTAGGTGACGCACACACAGCCTGAGGGGTATTAGGAAATGGGGAATATCTGCATTAGTGACGGAGACGGAGGAGGAGGAGGAGCAACATGTATATGCCAACAACGTTCACCACACTCCTGCCTGCTCGTGTTAGAACAATTCTTTTCGTGTACTTTGTCCTGACGGTGGTGGTGTTATAGAGTTTAGGATTGGTGTTATTAGTGACTTGATTTTAGTGTCGTTGTGTTTTGCTACACAAACCCCCACATCGCCTCCTGCTACAGGTGGCAAGGCTGGGGCAGGGCCTCACCTGGAATCTTCGGGGGCCTGGGGAAGGGTCGGGGGGGCCTCTTTATGGGGCGTGTCTCTCGCCACGGCGAGGCCTCGGCAGGGGTGGTGACGGCCAGCAGGACGCTGCACACCCTGCCAGGTTAGGAGGATACTTGTTAGCTGTTGGTGCGCGCGCACGCACACACACACACACACACACTCACAGTAGCGCACACAGCAGGGTGCGTCGCTCCATGACTGTCGTGGGTCTGTCGTTTGATAGTTCCCGTTTCGCCGCCTCTTATACCCACCTGCACACGGCGCCGGGTGCCAGGTGCTGCCTGCCTTACACACACGTCGGCACCGAGGTTTTCCAACAGATACCGTCCACAGCGGTTTCTACGCCCAGGGCTGGGCCGCCCGTAACCGACTCTTCTACGTAAGTGTCATCAAGGCGGCCCCTGTCTCCTGCCGTGCTCCTCATGACAACACACACACACACACACACACACACACACACACACACACACACACACACACACACACACACACACACACACACACACACACACACACACACACACACACACACACACACACACACACACACACACACACACACACACACACACACACACACACAGGTTAGGGTGACCTTGATATGCATCACACGCCGGGACTTGCACACCCTCGACAAGCACATGACTTGCACAGGAACCTGACGGGGACACAACGCCGTTCTTAACCAGGAACCGTCGTCCACTTCTTCAGTTTTCTTTTTCTCCTTCATTCCCTCAGACAGATTTTCGGCGATTGTATTTTGGGCACTGCCAGACAGCACGCATGATAGGCAGGTATGCAGTGTGTTGCAAGGAACGACGTGGCGCTCATTAGGCCGCATGAGGCATGTGTAGGGCCTGCTCCGCGCCACCGCCTCAGAGACAAAAAAACCTGGCTCGAGACCCCAAGCAGGGTGGTGTTTTTCTTTAGATCTTGGACGGTGAAGGGCGCTTGGTGTGCGGCGGCGGCGGCGGCGACTCTACACTCATTCGCTGTGACTACATATGATGTGTATCTCATTGTTTATACAGAAACACAAAACTTAAACTACTTTAACTAGCCAGAGAGACAGACAGATAAGTGCCAATTATCGGGGAGGCGGTGGCTGAGCGGTTAGCGCACGGGTTCCCGGGGTACCTAGGGCCCGGGCTCGGCCTCACCCCCCGCTACAAGCTGACATTCAGTCATCTCCCAATAGCCCAACTATCCACATGCCGTCCTCAAGACCATCCATCAATGAACTCCAGGGAACAGTATGCGAACCAAGCGGAATGGCGCCACTCTGGATATATATATAAAACACTTACCTGCGATATCACGGGCTGTGGCCGACCACAAGGCCCACCAACAAAGCCTACCGGCGCCATAGGTGGAACTTAAAAATTTAATGTATTGCCGCTCGAACACTTTTATCTGAACTATTACGGGGGTCCACAACAGCGATAAGTTATGTATTCCTTCTAGAACACACAGAACACTGAACAACTGAGGGAACACCTCCCAAAGTGAGGTTCCTAACATCAGACAGAGCCTGAACGGTAATGTGACGCAATGCGAGCCAGTTAGCAAACTCATGGTGCCAGAAACGGTGTCTAAACAATCATGTGAGCAGAAAACTGCCCACACTTCAGCTCTTTATCAGTACGTCTACTTCCCTGCGGCTGTTCCTCCGCCTCCACTCGAAAGGGAGTCGCGTCATCACTCCTGACTCCCCGTGAAAGACCCAAGGGCGAGGTACAACCACCTCCCTCCCTTCCCCCCCACCCCCACCCCACCCCCGCACAGGGTATTGAGTCGCCACGTTGCGGGAGAACTGCATGCCTTTATTGAGGAGTAAATACAATGAAAGAATAAGATGAGAGTTGTCCGTGGTCCGTTGGCGGTGTTCGTGTCGGCATGGCGAAGGTCAGGTCACGGTGGAGGAGGTCAGCACGGGCAGGGTTCCTTGACACACAAACAGCCTGAGGGAAGGAAGAGCGTCAGAGGACGAGCACCACCCGCGGGGCTGAGGATCATATTCTTAAATGTTTCGACGCCGAGGCTCACGTGTTTAACAAGCCTTTCGTGTCAGTTTGGGGTATTTCCAGGGGTAGTTTTGTGACCCTGGTGGTAATATGACCCTCATTCTGTACCATGAACTTTAAAAAACACTCATTGGAATCCGACTCCTCCCCTTTACGCCCTTTGGAAATAGTTGGTGTGAGGGATGGAAGCGTCTGACAACGCCGACCTGAGAGCCAAGGAAATGAGTCAAAGCTAAGAGCGAGGAACGTGAATCACGAGGAAGTGTGCGCCGTGACCCCAAACACACTCACGTGGCGGGAAGTAGGGTCGGGGTCGGGGTCTTGGTCTTGTGTAGGAATCGCGCCAGGGCTCAGGCTCAGGCCCAGGCACCGGCGAGGCCTCGGCGGCGGTGGCCAGCAAGGCGCTGCACACCCTGAAGGAGGGAGGGAAGACCAGGGGTTACAGATGCACCGAGACCCGTGCAGCGCACACACACACACACACACACACACACACACACACACACACACACACACACACACACACACACACACACACACACACACACACACACACACACACACACACACACACACACACACACACACACACACACACACACACACACACACACACACACACACACACACACACACACACACACACACACTCACAGCAGCACAACCAGCAGGGTGCGTCGCTCCATTTCGTGGGTCACCAGGGAATGTTTGGGACTTCCATTTTCGCCGCCTCTTATACCCGCCTGGACACAGCGCCGGTGCCAGGTGGTTTGTCAAGACGCACGTGCCGAATGGATTTCCCGCGGACACCGTGGACAGCGGCGGCCCCGCCCCGGGCATATCATCGTGTTGTTCGGGAATACTTACTCGGGTAGCGCGTCGAGCACGCTCTGCCACCAGGCCAATCCCTGCCTCCCTCGGCGCCACACTCGTACTGCGCTTTGTCGGCCACTGTGTCGTCACTGCATTACACAAAATGTTCTTCCAAGCGTTGTGTCCTCGGAGTGATGGGTTCCTTGAAGAATGGAAGGAGGGGTTGGGGAGGGAGGCGAGGGTCAACCAGCTGACCCGTGGCAGGTACAGAGCGCCGAAAGGTGAAGGCAGGAAGTTTGTGAGAGAGAGAGAGAGAGAGAGAGAGAGAGAGAGAGAGAGAGAGAGAGAGAGAGAGAGAGAGAGAGAGATTTACATAGATTTACATAGAAAATCAGACCACACAGACCCCATGGTCCAGACTTGGTGGTCTGTCCTTAAACCTAAGTGATTTTACATTAATCAGAAGACTCCAAAACGTTGCACTTCTACTCTAGTTGATATTAAGTTGAAGGAAGTGACGGTCGAGCTTATTTTTGAAGGAGTCAATCGTGTTACACTGGACCACTGATGGTGGAAGCTTATTCCATTCTCGCACTACAACGTTGGTGAAGAAAAATTTGTGCAGTCTGAATTTACTTGTCTACATCTGAGTTTTACGCCATTGTTCCTCGTGCGCAGACTGTCATCGATCATAAACAATGTTGATCTGTCTACATTCGTGAAACCATTAAGTATTTTAAAACATTCGATCAGTTTTCCTCGGAGGCGACGTTTCTCAAGAGAGAACATGTTAAGGGTAGAAAGCCTTTCTTCGTAGGATTTGTTGCGCAAGGAAGGGATCATTTTCGTTGCCCGACGCTGAACACCTTCTAATTTAGCAATATCCTTTGCATGGTGGGGGGACCAAAACTGTACCGCATATTCCAAGTGGGGTCTGACTAAACTGTTGTAGAGCGGGAGTATTACATCTTTATTCTTGAATACAAAGTTTCTTTTAATGAAGCCCAACATTCTGTTCGCTTTATTTGCTGCATTGATGCATTGCTGTGAGAATTTGAGGTTTGACGCGATTTTGACCCCCAAGTCTTTGACGCATTGAACGCTTTTGAGTTTAACGCCGCGCATTTCGTATTCGAACTTCTTATTCCTCGTTCCAACTTGAAGGACCTGGCACTTGTCTACGTTAAAGGGCATCTCCCATCTATCCGACCAAGCTGAAAGAGAGAGACAGACAAAAAGACAAAAAGACAGACGGACAGACAGAGAGAGAGAGAGAGAGAGAGAGAGAGAGAGAGAGAGAGAGAGAGAGAGAGATTATTGCAGCGTGTTGTCGTTGGTATTGACTGAAGGGCGTGGGTAATGAAGAGAGAGACTAAGGTCGGGCTACGAAGTGCACTTTTGTCTGGCATATGGAGTGTGGCGGGGTGCGGTGGGTGGGGGGGGGGGGAGCAGAACAAGTGCCTGGAGGAGCAAGATGTGTGTGCAGGCAACAGTCATGTGGGGCGTAGACATGTACGCGAAGGCAACACACTCATGAGAACACACATGAACAGGTTGGCAGTGTAATGGTGCCAAGGTAAAGCAAAACCTTTGACAGTAAAAACCGTTGATATCACAAGCAACTTACCGGGACGCTTAACCTGGCAGTGGTCCCGTAGCACGCCGGTGGTTCAGTGGGTGTGGTGCTCCGCCTTCATCCCCGAGGCCCGGGTTCAGTGCCCGGCGCTCAGTGCTCTACATTTACAGATCTCCTGGTGTGTTGTTACAGTTTCCCTGATGATGGTGTTAGTGTCCGTGACAAAGGCACTCCCTCGTCACCACCAGGTCCTGCCAGGCCCTGGACCCACCGCTGTCCCCCGTCCCCACACAGGGTAATGAGGCGCCACATTGCGGGAGAACTGCATGCCTTTATTGGGGAGTAAATATAGTAAAAGAATAAGATGGGAGTTGTCCGTGGTCCGTGGTCCGTTGGCGGTGTTCGTGCGGGCGTTGCGGGGTCAGGTCAAGGTGGATGGGGTGAACACGTGCAGGGGGGCGGCAAGCACAGACAGACTGCGGAGGGGAAGAGCGTGAGAGTGTGGCCATGACCTACCCTGGGCCTTCGAACCTAAGGAGCCAGAACTGAGAATGAGGAACCAAGAACTTAAATCAGAACAGGGAGTGGTGAACTAGAAGTTTAAACAACCCCCGGCACGGCTGGCAGACCCTCACCTGGGTTGGGGGGTAAGGTTCTTGGATTTTCACTCGTGTTGATACCGCCACCGCCAGGGAGCCGAGGCTTGGGTTCAGGCACCGGCGATGCCTCTGCGGTGGTGGACATCAAGGCGCTGCACACCCTGTGGGGGGAAGCGATGACCAGGGGTTACAGATGCACCGTGACCCGTGCATCACACACACACACACACACACACACACACACACACACACACACACACACACACTCACAGCAGAACAAACAGCAGGGCGCGTCGGTCCATGCCTGTCGAGAGTTTGGGAGCGTGTGCGAGGTGGCCACCTGGGCATTGCATCATATACCCACCCGACCAGTGCCCCGGGGTTAAGTTGTTCCCCTCCCTCTTTCTCCTTATTTCCCGTCATTTGATCTTTTTGTACTTTTTATTTTTTATCTTATTTTCATCTTGGTTTCCTACTGTTTACGGAATTGTGATTCACCTACGTCACCATTTCTACTTCTCATCTTCTTTCGTTTCTCTGCCTCGCTTTCCCCCCCCCCCCCCACACACACACACACACACGAAAAAGAATTTTCCTGTACATATTCTTCTTCATGTTTGTCTATTCCTGTATTATGGGTCGTCCTCTTTACCGCCGCCCCAGGTCGCTCAGAATCCTCGTTTTCCCTGCTCTTACATAAACACAAACTCATCGGGTCTCGGCACTGAACAAGAAAATGTGTTCTTTGGCGTCCCGTTCAGTATTCTGAGTGTAGGTAGGAACAACCCCTCACATAACTATTGCTTAAATGACACTCTCATAAGCAGGTCTGGGTGCGAGAGGGATTTAGGGGTCTTAGTGAGCTCTGATCTCCGTCCAAGGGCACAATGCATTCAAGCTAGAAGTCGAGTAAATAGGGTACTGGGATTTATTTCAAGGAGCTTAAGCAACAGAAGCGCCGAAGTCTTCCTCAAACTATATTTAGCATTAGTTAGACCTCATCTTGACTATGCGGTTCAGCTCTGGTCACCTTACTATAGAATGGATATCAAAATGTTAGAATCGGTGCAGAGGAGGATGACTAAGATGATTCAGGGGTTGAGAAACTTGCCATACGAGAAAAGACTCAAACAGTTAAACTTGCATTCTCTAGAAAGGCGAAGGGTGCGTGGAGACATGATCGAAGTTTATAAATGGATGAAGGGCTTTAATAAGGGAGACATTCATAAGGTTTTGTTGGTAAGAGAACCGGGTAGGACACGAATTAATGGGTTTAAACTGGATAAATTCAGATTCAACAGGGACATAGGCAAAAATTGGTTTACTAACAGGGTGGTGGATGAGTGGAATAGGGTGAGCAGTCACGTGGTGAGTGCCAATACAACTGTCACATTCAAAAATAGATTAGATAAATTCATGGAGAGCGATATTAGGTGGGGTTAGATACACGGGAGCTTAGGTTCAAAGGAGCTGCCTTGTACAGGCCTACCGGCCTCTTGCAGACTCCTACGTTCTTATGTTCTTATGTTCTTATGTTCCCAAGAGTATTAACATCAAAGGCCGACAACATACAAGGGCATGTCGACAGTGTGAGACAGGTGTGAGACAGGTGTGAGACAGGTGTAGGTTGGTGGTCACGTGGCAGGCGCCGTGAACCTCCTTCTTGCTCGGCGTTGAATTCCGTTTTTGTGGCGGTGTTGGCGGGAGGGTGAAGCAGGAACACGGAAACCTTTATGCCTTTATTGACCGAGACTTGGCGAGCAGGAGTGGGTGGATGGTTCTGCTCCGTGGTGGGTGTTGGTGGAGGTGGTGGTGGTGGTGGGGGTGGGGGTGGTGGTGGTATTGTTGTTCTTGTTCTTGTTGATGGTGGTGGTAGTCTTCGTCAGGCATCAGTGTCACGTTAGCCGTAGCTGGAGCATTTGCACGGGTAGGTGACGCACACACAACCTGAGGGGTATTAGGAAATGGGGAATATCTGCATTAGTGACGGAGACGGAGGAGAAGGAGGAGCAACATGTATATGCCAACAACGTTCACCACACTCCTGCCTGCTCGTGTTAGAACAATTCTTTTCGTGTACTTTGTCCTGATGGTGGTGGTGTTATAGAGTTTAGGATTGGTGTTATTAGTGACTTGATTTTAGTGTCGTTGTGTTTTGCTACACAAACCCGCACATCGCCTCCTGCTACAGGTGGCAAGGCTGGGGCAGGGCCTCACCTGGAATCCTCGGGGGCCTGGGGAAGGGTCGGGGCCTGTATATGGAGCGTGTCTCTCGCCACGGCGAGGCCTCGGCGGGGGTGGTGACGGCCAGCAGGACGCTGCACACCCTGCCAGGTTAGGAAGATACCTGTTAGCTGTTGGTGCGCGCGCACGCACACACACACACACACACACACACACACACACACACACACACACACACACACACACACACACACACACACACACACACACACACACACACACACACACACACACACACACACACACACACACACACTCACAGTAGCGCACACAGCAGGGTGCGTCGCTCCATGACTGTCGTGGGTCTGTCGTTTGATAGTTCCCGTTTCGCCGCCTCTTATACCCACCTGCACACGGCGCCGGGTGCCAGGTGCTGCCTGCCTTACACACACGTCGGCACCGAGGTTTTCCAACAGATACCGTCCACAGCGGTTTCCCCGCCCAGGGCTGGGCCGCCCGTAACCGACTCTTCTACGTAAGTGTCGTCAAGGCGACCCCTGTCTCCTGCCGTGCTCCTCATGACAACACACACACACACACACACACACACACACACACACACACACACACACACACACACACACACACACACACACACACACATACACACAGCCCCGTGCCCGCGATGGTCAGGCTAATCAACTACATGTGAACCCCTCGACAACAGAAGCTGTAAATATCAGTATTTTCATTATTATTATTATTACTATTATTGTTACTATTATTATCACTATTATTATTACTCTCATTATTTTTATTATTACTTTGCCCATGTAAAGTTTGTAAATTTTTAGCCCTAGGGCTGCAATCCTTCCTCTCAATAAACCGTTTTATTATTATTATTATTACACACACACACACACACACACACACACACACACACACACACACACACACACACACACACACACACACACACACACACACACACACACACACACACACACACACACACACACACACACACACACATATACACACACACACACACACACACACACACACACACACACACACACACACACACACACACACACACACACACACACACACACACACACACACACACACACACACACACACACACACACACACACACACACACACACACACACACACACACACACACACACACACACACACACACACACACACACACACACACACACACACACACACACACACACACACACACACACACACACACACACACACACACACACACACACACACACACACACACACACACACACACACACACACACACACACACACACACACACACAGGTTAGTGTGACCTTGATATGCATCACACGCCGGGACTTGCACACCCTCGACAAGCACATGACTTGCACAGGAACCTGACGGGGACACAACGCCGTTCTTAACCAGGAACCGTCGTCCACTTCTTCAGTTTTCTTTTTCTCCTTCATTCCCTCTGACAGATTTTCGGCGATTGTATTTTGGGCACTGCCAGACAGCACGCATGATAGGCAGGTATGCAGTGTGTTGCAAGGAACGACGTGGCGCTCATTAGGCCGCATGAGGCATGTGTAGGGCCTGCTCCGCGCCACCGCCTCAGAGACAAAAAAACCTGGCTCGAGACCCCAAGCAGGGTGGTGTTTTTCTTTAGATCTTGGACGGTGAAGGGCGCTTGGTGTGCGGCGGCGGCGGCGGCGACTCTACACTCATTCGCTGTGACTACATATGATGTGTATCTCATTGTTTATACAGAAACACAAAACTTAAACTCCTTTAACTAGCCAGAGAGACAGACAGATAAGTGCCAATTATCGGGGAGGCGGTGGCTGAGCGGTTCGCGCACGGTTCCTGGGTACCTATAGGCCCGGCTCGGCCTCACCCCTGCCACAAGCTGACATTCAGTCATCTCCCAATAGCCCAACTATCCACATGCCGTCCTCAAGACCATCCATCAACCCGGACTCCTAAAGAGATTCTGAACCAGGGAACAGTATGTGAACCAAGCGGAATGGCGCCACTCTCTCTCTCTCTCTCTCTCTCTCTCTCTCTCTCTCTCTCTCTCTCTCTCTCTCTCTCTCTCTCTCTCTCTCTCTCTCTCTCTCTCTCTCACTCTCTCTCTCTCTCTCTTCTCTCTCTCTTCTCTCTCTCTTCTCTCTCTCTCCTCTCTCTCTCTCTCTCTCTCTCTCTCTCTCTCTCTCTCTCTCTCTCTCTCTCTCTCTCTCTCTCTCACTCTCTCTCTCTCTCTCTCTCTCTCTCTCTCTCTCTCTATATATATATATATATATATATATATATATATATAAAACACTTACCTGCGCTATCACGGGCTGGGGCCGACCACAAGGCCCACAAAAAAAGCCTACCGGCGCCATAGGTGGAACTTAAAAATTTAATGTATTGCCGCTCGAACACTTTTATCTGAACTATTACGGGGGTCCACAACAGCGATAAGTTATGTATTCCTTCTAGAACACACAGAACATTGAACAACTGAGGGAACACCTCCCAAAGTGAGGTTCCTAACGTCAGACAGAGCCTGAACGGTAATGTGACGCAATGCGAGCCAGTTAGCAAACTCATGGTGCCAGAAACGGTGTCTAAACAATCATGTGAGCAGAAAACTGCCCACACTTCAGCTCTTTATCAGTACGTCTACTTCCCCGCGGCTGTTCCTCCGCCTCCCCTCGAAAGGGAGTCGCGTCATTACTCCTGACTTACCGTGAAAGACCCAAGGGCGAGGTACAACCACCTCCTTCCCTTCCGCCCCTCCCCCCCCCCCCACCCCCGCACCGGGTATTGAGTCGCCACGTAGCTGGAGAATTGCATGCCTTTATTGAGGAGTAAATACTATGAAAGAATAAAAGTGAGAGGTGTCCGTGGTCCGTGGTCCGTTGGCGGTGTTCCTGTGGGCATGGCGAAGGTCAGGTCACGGTGGAGGAGGTCAGCACGGACAGGGAGCCTTGACACACAAGCAGCCTGAGGGAAGGAAGAGCGTCAGAGGACGAGCACCACCCGCGGGGCTGAGGATCATATTCTTAAATGTTTCGACGCCGAGGCTCACGTGTTTAACAAGCCTTTCGTGTCAGTTTGGGGTATTTCCAGGGGTAGTTTTATGACCCTGGTGGTAATATGACCCTTATTCTGTACCATGAACTTTAAAAAACACTCATTGGAATCCGACTGCTCCCCTTTACGCCCTTTGGAAATAGTTGGTGTGAGGGATGGAAGCGTCTGACAACGCCGACCTGAGAGCCAAGGAAATGAGTAGGGGTCTTGGTCTTGGTCTTGGTCTTGGTCTTATGTAGGAATCGCGCCAGGGCTCAGGCTCAGGCCCAGGCACCGGGAGGCCTCGGCGGTGGTGGCCAGCAAGGCGCCGCACACCCTGAAGGAGGGAGGGAAGACCAGGGGTTATAGATGCACCGTGACCCGTGCAGCACACACACACACACACACACACACACACACACACACACACACACACACACACACACACACCTGACGGGGACACAACGCCGTTCTTAACCAGGAACCGTCGTCCACTTCTTCAGTTTTCTTTTTCTCCTTCATTCCCTCTGACAGATTTTCGGCGATTGTATTTTGGGCACTGGCAGACAGCACGCATGATAGGCAGGTATGCAGTGTGTTGCAAGGAACGACGTGGCGCTCATTAGGCCGCATGAGGCATGTGTAGGGCCTGCTCCGCGCCACCGCCTCAGAGACAAAAAAACCTGGCTCGAGACCCCAAGAAGGGTGGTGTTTTTCTTTAGATCTTGGACGGTGAAGGGCGCTTGGTGTGCGGCGGCGGCGACTACACTCATTCGCTGTAATTGGACATAACGAGTATCCCATCGTCAAATCAAAAACACAAAACCTAAAGTCTTTTAACTAACCAGAGAGATAGATAGATAATCGCCACTTATCGGGGAGGTGGTGGCTGAGTGGTTAGCGTGCGGGCGCGGCGGAAGTGGACGTAGTGATAAAGAGCTAAAGTGTGGGCAGGATGAGCAAGGACCCTGGCTCGACCTCACCCACCGCTACAAGCTGACAATATTCAGTCATCTCCCAATGGCCTAAGTCTGTCCACATGCCACCCTCAAGACCATCCATCAACCCGGACTCTAAGAGGGATTCTGAAATGAACTCCGGGGAACAATATGAACGAAGCGGAATGGCGCCACTCTAAAACATTTGCATGCGCTATTACGGGCTGGGGCCGACCACCAGGCCCACCAAGAAAGCCTACCGGCGCCATAGGTGGAACGTAAGAAATATAAGGAATTGCCGCTCGTACACTCTTATCTGAACTATTACGGGGGTTCACTACAGCGATAAATTATGTATTCCTTCTAGAACACACAGAACACTGAACAACTGAGGGAACACCTCCCAAAGTGAGGTTCCTAACATCAGACAGAGCCTGAACGGTAATGTGACGCAATGCGAGCCAGTTAGCAAACTCATGGTGCCAGAAACGGTGTCTAAACAATCATGTGAGCAGAAAACTGCCCACACTTCACCTCTTTATCAGTACGTCTACTTCCCTGCGGCTGTTCCTCCACCCTTCCTCCTTCCCCCGCCTCTCCTCAGAAGGGAGTCGCGTCATTACTCCTGACTCCCCGTGAACCACCCAAAGGCGAGGAACAACCACCTGCCTCCATTCCCCCCAGCACAGGGTAATAAGGCGCCACATAACAGGAAATTTGCATGCCTTTATTGAGGAGTAAATACTATGAAAGAATAAGAGTGAGAGTTTTCCGTGTCCGTGGTCCGTGGTCCGTTGGCGGTGTTCGTGCGGGCATGGCGAAGGTCAGGTAACGGTGGAGGAGGTCAGCAGTAACAGGGAGCCTTGACACACACGCAGCCTGAGGGAAGGAAGAGCGTCAGAGGACGAGCACCACCATTCTATTCTTAAATGTTTCGACGCCGAGGCTCACGTGTTTAACAAGCCTTTCGTGTCAGTTTGGGGTATTTCCAGGGGTAGTTTTGTGACCCTGGTGGTAATATGACCCTCATTATGTACCATGAACTTTAAAAACACTCATTGGAATCCGACTCCTCCCATTTACGCCCTTTGGAAATAGTTGGTGTGAGGGATGGAAGCGTCTGACAACGCCGACCTGAGAGCCAAGGAAATGAGTCAAAGCTAAGAGCGAGGAACGTGAATAGCGAGGAAGTGTGCGCCGTGACCCCAAACACACTCACGTGGCGGGAAGTAGGGTCGGGGTCGGGGTCTTGGTCTTGTGTAGGAACCGCGCCGGGGCTCAGGCTCAGGCCCAGGCACCGGCGAGGCCTCGGCGGTGGTGGCCAGCAAGGCGCTGCACACCCTGGAGGGGGTAGGGAAAACCGGGGGTTACAGATGTACCGTGACCCGTGCAACACACACACACACACACACACACACACACACACACACACACACACACACACTCACAGTAGCATAACCAGCAGGGTGCGTCGCTCCATCTCGTGGGTCAGCAGCGAATGTTTGGGACTTCCATTTTCGCCGCCTCTTATACCCGCCTGGACACAGCGCCAGGTGCCAGGTGCTGTTTGTCAAGACGCGCCTGATGGATGGGTTTCCCGCAGACCCCGTAGCCAGCAGCCGCCCCAGCCATATAATCGGGTTGTCTGGGGAGGCGGTGGCCGAGTGACTAGCGTGCGCGCGTGGCGAGCTCGTGGACCTAGGTTAGAGTCCAACCAAAACTCGCTGATATTTTACGTCGAGTGGCGGAATATTCAGCACATGCTGCCCGGATCTTCAATCAGCAATATCTTCAGCGACTTCGTTCAAGTGGAGCACCGGGGGGCAGCGTGGACCAAGCAAGTCACATGTCACGGCAGTCCCTAGAAACAGTTCTCGTCTTTGCCTTTAAGGGCTGGGGCCGTCCAAGAGGCACTTCAAGAGACCGAATCCAGGTTAAAAAAAAAAAAAGTCACGGAAAAATGTCACAAGTAAAAAAGTCACAGGCAAAAGAGTCACTGATAAAAAGCACAGACTTACATACTAGACCTGGCGCCAAGGCCCGGCAAGTGACGCCTCTGCACGTGGCCCTACGGCCGCGGGTGTGACCAGCTCATCCAAAACCGACGGCTTCACACGCCTCACTCCCACCCGGTTTTCTGACCACACTATTCATTACAAAGAAAAACCGAGACAACATCATCTTCCTGAGAAAATTCTGCATCACACTCGCATAAATTTGTAAAAATTCAATTAAAACAATTATATGAAAATCATTGTTAAAGGAAGTAGCACATACACACTTTCTTGCACGTAGGATTTCGTCTCACACACACACACACACACACACACACACACACACACACACACACACACACACTCACAGCAGAACAAACAGCAGGGCGTGTCGGTCCATGCCTGTCGAGAGTCTGGCAGCGTGTGTGTGGGTTTGTCACCTGGGCATTGCATCATATACCCACCCGACCTGTGCCCCGGGGTTAGGGTTTTCCCCTCCCTCTTTTTCTTTATTTGATTTTTTTGTACTTTTTATCTTTTATCTTATTTTCATTTTCGTCTCCTACTGTTTACAAAACTATTATTCACCTACGTCACCATTTCTACTTCTCTTCTTCTTTCGTTTCTCTGCCTCGCTCCCCCCCCCCCTCCCTCCCTTCCTGAATAAAATCTTCCTGTACTTATTCTTCTTCATGTTTGTCTATTCCTTTATTATATGAGTCGTCCTCTTTACCGCCGCCCCAGGTCGCTCAGAATCCTCGTTTTCCCTGCTCCCACATAAACACACAAACTCATCGGGTCTCGGCGCTGAACAAGTAAATATGTGTTGTTTGGTGCCCCGTTCCCAAGAGTATTAACATCAATGGCCGACAACATACAAGGGCGCCACGCATGTCGACAGTGTAAGACAGGTGTGAGACAGGTGCAGGTGGCGGTCACGTGGCAGGCGCCGTGAACCTCCTTCTTGCTCGGCGTTGAATTCCGTTTTTGTGGCGGTGTTGGCGGGAGGGTGAAGCAGAAACACGGAAACCTTTATGCCTTTATTGACCGAGACTTGGCGAGCAGGAGTGGGTGGGTGGTTCTGCTCCGTGGTGGGTGTTGATGGTGGTGGTGGTGGTGGTGGAAGTGGTGGGAGTATTGTTGTTATTGTTGATGATGGTGGTAGTCTTCATCAGGGATCAGTTTTACGTTATCCGTATTTTTTTTTCTTCAACAAAGGAGACGGCTCAAGGGCAAAACAAAAAGTGCAAAAAAAAAGACCGCTACTCGCCGATCCCACAATAGACAAAAGTAAAGAGTAGCCAAAAGAGAGGTCAATTTCGGGCGGAGAGGTGTCTTGATACATTCTTCTTGAAAGAGGTCAAGTCATAGGCAGGAGGAAATACAGACGAAGGAAGGCTGTTCCAGAGTTACCAGTGAAGGGGATGAAAGAATGTTGGAGCATTTGCACGGGTAGGTGACGCACACACAGCCTGAGAGGGGTTAGGAAATGGGGAAGGTCTGCATTAGTGACGGAGACGGAGGAGGAGGAGAAGCAACATGTATATGCCAACAACGTTCACCACACTCCTACATGCTCGTGTTAGAACAGTTTTTTCGAATACTTTGTCCTTTATTGAGGAGTAAATACTATGAAAGAATAAAAGTGAGAGGTGTCCGTGGTCCGTTGGCGGTGTTCGTGCCGGCATGGCGAAGGTCAGGTCACGGTGGAGGAGGTCAGCACGGGCAGGGAGCCTTGACACACAAGCAGCCTGAGGGAAGGAAGAGCGTCAGAGGACAAGCACCACCCGCGGGGCTGAGGATCATATTCTTAAACGTTTCGACGCCGAGGCTCACGTATTTAACAAGCCTTTCGTGTCAGTTTGGGGTATTTCCAGGGGTAGTTTTGTGACCCTGGTGGTAATATGACCCTCATTCTGTACCATGAGCTTTAAAAAACACTCATTGGAATCCGACTGCTCCCCTTTACGCCCTTTGGAAACAGTTGGTGTGAGGGATGGAAGCGTCTGACAACGCCGACCTGAGAGCCAAGGAATGAAGTCAAGCTAAGAGCGAAGAACGTGAATTTCGAGGAAGTGTGCGCCGTGACCCCGAATATGCTCACGTGGCGGGAAGTAGGGTCGGGGTCGGGGTCTTGGTCTTGTGTAGGAAGCGCGCCGGGGCTCAGGCTCAGGCTCAGGCACCGGCGAGGCCTCGGCGGTGGTGGCCAGCAAGGCGCTGCACACCCTGGTGGAGGTAGGGAAGACCAGGGGTTATAGATGCACCGTGACCCGTGCAGCACACACACACACACACACACACACACACACACACACACACACTCACAGCAGAGCAAACAGCAGGGCGCGTCGGTCCATGCCTGTCGAGAGTTTGGGAGCGTGTGCGAGCAAGGCCTACCCTCTCGTTGGCCTTGGTGCGAGGCTGCCACCTGGCCATTGCGTCATATACGCACCCGACCAGTGCCCCGGGGTTATTTTTTTCCCCTCCCTCTTTCTCTTTATTTGATTCTTTTGTACTTTTTATCTTTCATCTTATTTTCATCTTCGTCTCCTACTGTTTACAGAATTATTATTAACCTACGTCTCCATTTCTACTTCTCATCTTCCTTCGTTTCTCTGCCTCGCCCCCCCCCCCCGTCCCCGAAAAAAAATCTTCCTGTACTTATTCTTCTTCATGTTTGTCTATTTACTTTATTATAATTATTATATGAGTCGTCATCTTTACCGCCGCCCCAGGCCGCTCAGAATCTTCGTTTTCCCTGCTCCTACAAAAACACACAAACTCATCCGGTCTCAGCATTGAAAAAGTAAATATGTGTTGTTTGGTGCCCCGTTCCCAAGGGTATTAACATCAATGGCCGACAACATACAAGGGCGCCACGCATGTCGACAGTGTAAGACAGGTGTGAGACAGGTGTGAGACAGGTGCAGGTAGGCGGTCACGTGGCAGGCGCCGTGAACCTCCTTCTTGCTCGGCGTTGAAATCCGTTTTTGTGGCGGTGTTGGCGGGAGGGTGAAGCAGGAACACGGAAACCTTTATGCCTTTATTGACCGAGACTTGGCGAGCAGGAGTGGGTGGGTGGTTCTGCTCCGTGGTGGGTGTTGGTGGAGGTGGTGGTGGTGGTGGTATTGTTATTGTTCTTGTTGATGGTGGCGGTAGTCTTCGTCAAGCATCAGTGTTACGTTAGCCGTAGGGTTTTTTTTTTTTTTTTTTTTTTTTTTTACAACAAAGGAGACGGCTCAAGGGCAACAAAAAGAGTGCAAAAAAAAGACCGCTACTCGCCAAAGGTTTTTTTAATCATCTTACGCAGTCCTCTTGGCGTAAGATCGTGGAACTGTGTTTGGGAACACGGTATAACACCAGTGTTGAGTTTCCTTTGTTTTGTGGCGTGATTGATGCTCCAGCTTTATGGCCCCAGAGGACAGTGATGACGGTACGAGCCTCATAACTGTCATTCCGCAAGATCCACCGGAAGCCGAGGAGTTGCTCCTGTTCTTCTGTTGTACTTATGTTAGTGGCTCCTTTCGACTGATGCAGCAGCCACTTGTCATGTCCAGTGAGGCCCTGATGCCTATGGCCCTCACCTATGGAATGTGCATGACGCCAACATGAACAACAATGCCCGTACCAACAACATATGCGAAGGGTGGAATAATATGTTCTTCAACCTCGTTGGTCACTACCATCCTTCAATCTGGCGTTTCATTGAATGGTTTCAACGTGAAGAAGCGGCAGTGAGCACCATTATCCAGCAGGATGCTGTTGGCAAACCCGTCAAAGAAGAGTTCGTCGACGCTGTGTGCAGCTATAAGAACGCCTTCGCAACGTGTGTTACTCGACGGGATAACCACAAGGCTGTGGCAGAGTTTCCTCGTGGCGTCGGCTGGAATATTCGTCTTAATTATCAGCATTGAGAACACTGAATATACACGTAATGCCACGTTACTCTGTGAGCTGTTCTCAATCTGAGCTTAAACAATCTGACTTAGATATTTTTGTTTGATTACCTTACTGTGCTTAAGATATTGAACAAAAAGTGATGTTTTCACATACATGTAATGCCATCATATGTGAATAATGTTGTAATTATGTATCTTTTTGTTTGATTACCTGATTTTCTTTCCTAGACAAAATTGTGACTTTTTATTCTTTACTTTTTTCCAAGCCGAAATTGTGACCTTTTTTCCTGTGACTTTATTGCCGGCCACAAGAGACCTACCGGCGCTACAGGCAGCACATAAAAAATAAATAAATAAATGAATAAATAAACTTAAGCAGCCCTATCAGCACGCTCTGCCACCAGGCCAATCCCTGCCTCCCTCGGCGCCACACACACACTGCACTTTGTCGGCCACTGTCGTCACTGCATTACACGAAATGTTCTTCCAAGCGTTGTGTCCTCGGAGTGATGGGTTCCTTGAAAAATGGAAGGAGGGGTTGGGGAGGCGAGGGTTAACCAGCTGACCCGTGGCAGCTACAGAACGCCGTGACCTGTGCCTGTATCGTTTGAGGTGAAGGCAGGAAGTTTGTGGAGAGAGAGAGAGAGAGAGAGAGAGAGAGAGAGAGAGAGAGAGAGAGAGAGAGAGAGAGAGAGAGAGAGAGAGAGAGAGAGAGAGAGAGAGAGAGAGAGAGAGAGAGTGAGAGAGAGAGAGAGGGGGGGGGGGAGCAGAACAAGTGCCTGGAGGAGCAAGATGCATGTGCAGGCAACAGTCATGTGGGGCAGAGACATGTACGCGAAGGCAACACACTCATGAGAACACACATGAACAGGTTGGCAGTGTAATGGTGCCAAGGTAAAGCAAAACCTTTGACAGTAAAAACCGTTGATATCACAAGCAACTTACCGGGACGCTTAACCTGGCAGTGGTCCCGTAGCACGCCGGTGGTTCAGTGGGTGTGGTGCTCCGCCTTCATCCCCGAGGCCCGGGTTCAGTGCCCGGCGCTCAGTGCTGTACATTTACAGATCTCCTGGTGTGTTGTTACAGTTTCCCTGATGATGGTGTTAGGGTCCGTGACAAAGGCACTCCCTCGTCACCACCAGGTCCTGCCAGGCCCTGGACCCACCGCTGTCCCCCGTCCCCACACAGGGTAATGAGGCGCCACATTGCGGGAGAACTGCATGCCTTTATTGGGGAGTAAATATAGTGAAAGCATAACATGAGAGTTGTCCGTGGTCCTTGGTCCATTGGCGGTGTTCTTGCGGGTCAGGTCATGGTGGAGTGATTCAGCAATTGCAGGGAGCCCTGAAGCACAGACAGCCTGTGGGAATGAAGAACTTGAGTGTGTTGGCAAGAACTACCCCGGGGCCCTCGAACCTAAGAAGCCAGAACTATAAGGGCCGCTTTCACAGTCTCGTTTGTTTTGATCGTTACCAATGAGCGGCGATCGCCGTTACCAACAAGGAATCCGCTTTCATAGTCGTCTTTCGCGGCGCTGTTTGTTTGCATCAGTACCAGAGATTGGAACCTTTTGTAACGGAGCTCTGGTAGCCAGGTGGGCTCCCAATGGAGCTGATAAATGCAATTAATTAGTAAAAAAACATAAATTCTCGCTCACAAGTGGTTATATTGTTTTTTTTTAAATAGATGTAAAAAATATTTAACAATACATTGCACGGCTTCAATGTTAATATGAGAATTTTTTAGAAGAATTTGAAAGACATGAACTCACTTCACCTGCTGACCAGAGAACGTCAATTTGATTGATTGATGATTTATTGTTGCAAAAGTACACAACAAAGGAGAAAGGGGACGTCAATACTTGTCACCATTATTCACCTGTTTTTTTTTTGTTTTTGTTTTTTGCTTTTTTTTTTTACAACAAAGGCGGGGGTTATGCCTTCTTGGGCAAACTCTCGTATTATTCTATGTAGATAGTTTAATATGCATGCATAGGGCATACATACAATGAAATCAGCCCTATTATGTAAAAATAAATGTGAAGTCTGCTAAATAAGTATGAAAATGAACAAATGTAATGAATATAGGTAAAGAGTCTGTCTTGCGGATATCAGATAAATAATATAACTTTAATACTTGTCACCATTATTTCCCCTAGTATGTCTAGCAAATATTTGGCTTTTAGCAGATTTGAGCGGTGTACTCCAGCGAGACACTCCACATTTTTTCATCATATTTAGTCTTCAGTTATTCTTCATATTTATTCTTCACGTTTAATTTTTGTACGTTTATTTTTCACATTTATCCTTCATAATCCTCCGCTCAGCTGATGTAATGTTGACATTTCCCGCCGCTCCGGCATACCAACACTGCCGAATCACGCGCCTTCGTCTTGTCATGATCGTCACCAGGTTGGTAGTCGCTGATACCACTAAAACAACGACTGTGAAAGCGGATCGAGGCGATGGTAATGCCTGTTACGAGGGTGGTAGGGCTGTTGGTTATAGTGCGTACCAGACGACTGTGAAAGCGACCCTAAGAGTGAAGAACCAAAAACTGAAGTCAAACCCAGGAGTGGTAAACTATGAACTTAAACAATCCTCCGGCACCTGGTGGGCAGACCCTCACCTGGCTTGGGGAAGTTGGGTTTTACGGGTCTTGGTCTTGGTCTTGTGTAGGAACCGCGCCAGGGCTCAGGCTCAGGCTCAGGCTCAGGTTCAGGCACCGGCGAGGCCTCGGCGGTGGTGGCCAGCAAGGCGCTGCACACCCTGAAGGCGGGAGGGAAGACCAGGGGTTACAGATGCACCGTGACCCGTGAAGTACACACACACACACACACACACACACACACACACACACACACACACACATACACACACTCACAGCAGTACAACCAGCAGTGTGCGTCGCTCCATGGCTGTCGGGGGCGAGGAAAGTGTGTCTCTCGCCGGAGCGCGCCGCCTCTTATACCCAGCCGGACGCAGTGCCAGGTGCCAGGTGGACGGATGAGTAACGCTATCCTCTCCTGCCGCCGATGTCGTCACAGGGGCACGGGTAGGTGACGCAGATGCAGCCTGCGACCAAGGGAACATTATTATTATTATTATTTTTATTATTATTATTATTATTATTATTATTATTATTATTATTATTATTATTATTATTATTATTATTATTATTATTATTATTATTATTATTACCACTACCACTACTACTACTACTGTCACCGCTACTACCACTACTGCCACAACTACTATTACTACTACTACAACTACTCCTATTATAAGTACTGCAACTTCTGGCTCTGGTGGTATTCCCGGACCTGGGTTGGGGAGGGCGGGGCTGGAAGGGCGGCGGGGGAAGAGGCTTGGTCTAGTCCACCCCCCGTAGCCGCCGCGGAAGCGGTAGGGCGAAGACTCAACGGAGGCCACCACGCAGCTCCACACCCTGAAGAGGCGGGGGAGGTAATTACACACACACACACACACACACACACACAACCACACATTCACACACACACACACACGCATACACCCGCACCGCTTTAATTCATTATTTCATGAGATCATAGATAATTATTATATCCATATCTCAAAATTCCAAATCATTACAAGTTTGATTCAGTCCTTTAAAAATACAAGTAACGGCACCCACCCACACACACTTACACCCATTCCCCACCCCCACACACACACTTACACCCATTCCCAGCACCCCACACACACTTACACCCATTCCCCCCCCACACACACACTTACACCCATTCCCAGCACCCCACACACACTTACACCCATTCCCCCCCCCCACACACACACTTACACCCATTCCCCCCCCACACACACACTTACACCCATTCCCCACACACACACACACACACACACTTACACCCATTCCCCCCACACACACACACTTACACCCATTCCCCCCACACGCACACACGCACACCCATTCCCCCCCCACACACACACACCACACCCATTCCCCACACACACACACCACACCCATTCCCCCCACACACACTTACACCCATTCCCCCCACACACACACACTTACACCCATTCCCCCCACACACACTTACACCCATTCCCACACACACACACACTGACACCCATTCCCACACACACAGACACTTACACCCATTCCCCGCCCCATACACATACACCCATTCCCCCCACACACACTTACACCCATTCCCCCCACACACACACACCACACCCATTCCCCACACACACCCCACACCCATTCCCCCCCCCACACACACCACACCCATTCCCCCCACACACACACACCACACCCATTCCCCACACACACACACACA
>NC_066561.1:5981520-6006520 GCF_024679095.1 Eriocheir sinensis | reverse complement strand
TACCTGCATGCCCCCTCCCACACCCCCAGACACACACTTACAGCAGCACCACCAGCAGGGTGCGAGTGTTCATGGCTGCAGAGGGTGAGGAGGTGTGTGCCCCTCGCCGGGACGCGCTCCCTTAAATACCCGACCCTAAAGCGAGGGCTGCGCCGCCGGGTCTCCAAGGTTATTCCAAGGTGTTATTTCCAGCCCTCTGGAAGCAGTTGAAGGATGTTGAAAAAATTCCCCGGACCGCCCCTATAATCCCTCTCTCTCTCTCTCTCTCTCTCTCTCTCTCTCTCTCTCTCTCTCTCTCTCTCTCTCTCTCTCTCTCTCTCTCTCTCTCCTGATATCTGATGATTAAGAAATAATAATAATAAAGGAATAATAATGATGAAAGTAATATAAAAAGATAATAAAGGTGATTAGGATACAGAAATATAAAAAGGCGCAAAGGAATTTAAATGGACAGATGTATTCGTAATTATGTAAAGGTAATTCGTGGATTAGATAGACAGATAGATGAATAAATAAACAGATAGATAGGTGGATAGATAGATATTTTGACAGAAAGATCAATAGACAGGCAAAACGACGAACAGATAGGTAGAAAATTAGATATTGAGATAGATATAGAGAGAGAAAAGTTACACAAGGACTGATAGACAAATGGGAGAGTCGGGAATATACAAAGAAAGATAGAGATAGGAAGAGAAAGAGATATTAAGAGAGTGAAAAAAAAAGAGAATATACTAGCATGAGAGAGAGAGAGAGATTTACATAGATTTACATAGAAAATCAGACCACACAGACCCCATGGTCCAGACTTGGTGGTCTGTCCTTAAACCTAAGTGATTTTACATTAATCAGAAGACTCCAAAACGTTGCATTTCTACTCTAGTTGATATTAAGTTGAAGGAAGTGACGGTCGAGCTTATTTTTGAAGGAGTCAATCGTGTTACACTGGACCACTGATGATGGGAGCTTATTCCATTCTCGCACTACAACGTTGGTGAAGAAAAATTTGGTGCAGTCTGAATTTACTTGTCTACATCTGAGTTTTACGCCATTGTTCCTCGTGCGCAAAGTGTCATCGATCATAAACAATGTTGATCTGTCTACATTCGTGAAACCATTAAGTATTTTAAAACATTCGATCAGTTTTCCTCGGAGGCGACGTTTCTCAAGAGAGAACATGTTAAGGGTAGAAAGCCTTTCTTCGTAGGATTTGTTGCGCAAGGAAGGGATAATTTTCGTTGCCCGACGCTGAACACCTTCTAATTTAGCAATATCCTTTGCATGGTGAGGAGACCAAACTGTACCGCATATTCCAAGTGGGGTCTGACTAAACTGTTGTAGAGCGAGTATTACATCTTTATTCTTAAATAAAAGTTTCTTTTAATGAAGCCCAACATTCTGTTCGCTTTATTTGCTGCATCGATGCATTGCTGTGAGAATTTGAGGTTTGACGCGATTTTGACCCCCAAGTCCTTGACGCATTGAACGCTTTTGAGTTTAACGCCGCGCATTTCGTAATCAAACTTCTGATTCCTCGTTCCAACTTGAAGGACCTGGCACTTGTCTACGTTAAAGGGCATCTCCCATCTATCCGACCAAGCTGAAATTTTGTGCAAATCCTCTTGGAGGCTTTGCCTGTCTTCGTCAGTGAGAACCGAGTTACCAATCTTTGTGTCGTCTGCAAATTTACTAATGCGGTTATTGAGTCCAACATCCACGTCGTTGATGTAAATAATGAAGAGCACTGGGCCAAGAACCGAGCCCTGAGGGACGCCACTAGTGACAGGCGCCCACTCTGAGTTAAATCCGTCAATCACTACTCTTTGTTGTCTGTTGCTCAACCAATTCGCGATCCATTGGTTTACCTGACCGTCAATACCTATTTGTTTTAATTTGTAAAGTAATTTATGATGCGGGACTTTATCAAACGCTTTCTGGAAATCAAGATAGACTACGTCCAGTGATTTGGTTACGTCATAAACAGTGAAGAGGTCGTTATAAAAGGTTAATAGATTTGATAGGCAGGATCTTTTTTTCGGAAGCCATGTTGTGAGTCCCCAATTAATGAGTGGCTTTCAAGGTAACTCACAATTTTGTCTCTAATTATGCCCTCAAGTAGCTTACCTACAACCGAAGTTAGACTAATGGGCCTGTAATTACCTGGTACTTTTTTGTCTCCTTTCTTAAAAATCGGTGTCACGTTAGCCTTTTTCCAATCTGAAGGAACCATGCCTTGTCGCAAGGACATATTGAATACGGTTGTGAGGGAGGAGAGTATTTCGCTCTTTGTTTCTTTCAGCAGAGTTGGATATACTTTATCAGGTCCAGGACTTTTATTTGTTTTAAGTGATTTGAGGGCTTTAAGGACTTCATCGGGTTTTATTTCAAAGTTAGACAATGCATGCTCGGGATTTACATTAGTACTGGTGTTGGTGGTGGTGGTGGGAGGACTGTTATTATTAAACACCGAGGAAAAGTAATTATTTAATAGGTTTGCAACGTGTTGGCTGTCAGTCACTAGTGCACCGTCGCTGTTTATTAAAGGTCCAATTCCACTTCTGATCGCCTTTCTGTTGTTTATGTAACTGAAGAAGGATTTCGGATTATTTTTACAGTTGGCTGCAATATTTTCTTCATATCTACGCTTTGCCTGATGCACTAATCTTTTTACTCGTCGCCTTGCATCATTGTAAAGTCTAATGTTTTCGGGCGTGCTTTGGTCTTTCTTTAACCTGTAAGACAATTTTCTCTCCTTGACTGAGTGTTTAATTTCGCTATTAAACCAAGGTGCACAAGGGGACAAATGTGTCCTGCTGAGTGAGTAAGTGATTTTTAAAGTTTAGCCAGGCGTCCTCTGCATTGCCGTCATCTGATAGTTGCATATCTATTAGTTTTCGTCGGATTTCTACGAAGTTGGCTCTTTTGAAATTGGGCACCTTAACTTTATTTTCAGTCACCGATGTTTGAGCTCTAATGTCAACGCGCACTAGTTTATGATCGCAGGAACCGAGGTGTTCTCCTACCGTGACATTACTGACTAGGTTATCTTGGGTCGCTATAACAAGGTCAAGTATGTTATTTTGTCGAGTTGGTTCAGAAACCATTTGGCTTAGATAATTTTCCTCTAGAAATTCGATCATTCTATGGGACTCACCTTCTGTACCGTACAGTGTCGCCCAGTCGATATGGGGGAGGTTAAAGTCTCCTAGTATCAGTGAGTCGCTGTTATTAAGTGACTGCCTTAAGACGCTGTACATTTCAAGATCGCCATCAAGTGATTGCCCCGGAGGCCTGTAAGTGACAGATATATTTAAATTGACTTTTGCAATGTTTACTCGCACGCACAAATGTTCAACGTTACTGTTTCTTGGTGTTTTGTCAGTAGGTTGCAAGTAGCTTTTTGACAAAAGGGCGACACCACCCCCTCTACGGTTTACACGATCATTGTTGAAGAATCTGTAGCCATCTATGTTGTATTCGGAACTTAAATCAATATTAGTGGTGTCGATAAATGTTTCGGTTATAGCAATTACGTCAAAGTTTTCTGTCAGAGCAAGACATCGCAGTTCATCAAATTTGTTTCTTAGGCTACGCGCATTGAAACTAAGGACTCTTAGGTTATCTTGAAGCTTGGTAATAGAGTTACTGGAGGGTTCAATGTTACGAGTCTGTTGCGGTGTGAGGTGTCTATTTACACGGGCGGGATGGAAGGACGTGGCTGAGAGTCGTGTTTTGTTGTTGAGGCGTTACCTACGGCGTTGTTGAGGCGCCTTCCAAATCTGGCTGCCCTGATGGGGGACAGGTGTATGCCGTCCCTTTGAAAAGTCTACTCTGGCCGTAGAAATCGTTCCAGGCGTTAAAGAATTCGACGTCAAGCTCTCCGCAGAGAGTCTGCAGGCGGTTGTTGAGGCTGAAGGCCTTACTGTAGAAGTCGCCCTCATCCCATGTCCGTGGTAGAATTCCTGAAATCAAAATATAAGCGGATTTAGTCTTATACTTCTGGATGAGCCTACGGTACTTGTCCAGCAGTTCCTCAGACCGGGTCGTGGTGACGTCGTTTGTACCTGTGTGGAGAACAAAGAGTGAGTCATTAGAGGCCTCAGCGGAGACCTCGTCCAGGGCAGCTGTGATGTCGTCAACACCAGCTCCAGGATAACAGTAGTTACGCCTACGACGGGGACTCTGCCACAGAATTCAACCACCTGATGGCGAATCATAGAGTCACCGACCAAGAAGGTGCTCTGTTCCTCGTCCTCCTCCTCCTCCAGTATGGCAAATCTGTTGTAGCAATGAGTAGGATAAATGGCTCTAGGGCGGGTCTGGCTCCTCCTCTCACGGGGTGAAGCATTCAGCGTCAGCTCTACCGGTTCCTGTGACGTGCCTTCTTCGGAAGGTGGCTGGGCATCGAGTGCAGGTGAGGAGGGTGATGAGGCGTCAATTGCAGGAGGGGCGACGATGTTGGACTGGATAAACTCCTGCAAGGTATCAACAGTACTTGTTAGTTCGGTGATCTTCTTCTCGCCAGCCGTTAGCCTTTCGTCCTGTTGAAGGAGTCTCGTTTCCATCTGCTGAGTCAACAGGCAGATCTTGCAGACGGTCGATCGTCCTGAGAAGAAATGACCAGAGAAGTTTCCTGTGCAAGTCGAACATTTCTTTAGCGCCATCTTGGTAAGGAGGAGGTATCTATATATTTTCTTTGCTTTTTCTTTTTCGTTTGAGAGAGAGAGAGAGAGAGAGAGAGAGAGAGAGAGAGAGAGAGAGAGAGAGAGAGAGGCCGATAACCCCCTTAGTTACTAGGATACTCAACACAATTTGTCGGAATTTTCAATCGTGAAGAAAAAATTTCCAGAGAGAGAGAGAGAGAGAGAGAGAGAGAGAGAGGGGGGGGGGAGGGGGGGAACTGGGCGTATATGTAAGTATTGTGTAAGGGGGAGGGATAGTGTTTATTTTTTTTCTTTATTATTCACATCATTTCCCTCATCTTATTTTTGTCACTGTCTTTTATGTTATTTTCTTTTTTTTATGTCATTTTACTCTTTGTCATTTTTTGCGCTTTTCTTATTAATGTTTTTTTTTTTTCATTTATATAATATTCTCACGTTTACCTCATTTCCCTCTTTTCCTGTTTTCATTTTCTTCATTTCTTGTGCTCATTTTCTCTTCTTCTCATTTTCTTATCTTCTTATTCTCATTTTCTTTTCTTTTTCCTATTGTCAGTTTTTTTTTTCTTTTTGCTATTGTCATATTCTTCTTATTGTCATGTTTGGGTCATTTTCTTCTTTTCCCCTTGTCATTTTCTTCTTTTTTATTATAATTTTCTTCTTCCTATTGTCATTTTCTTCTTTTCTTTTCATTTTCTTCTTTTCCTATTGTCATTTTCTTCTTTTCTTTTCATTTTCTTCTTTTCCTATTGTCATTTACTTCTTTTCTTGTCGCGTACACGTAGAGAACTGGTTACCCTTCACTTCGCCTTAAGGAAAATCATATTAATAGTAACAGAGTCAAAAGAGGAGGAGGAGGAGGAGGAAACATGGAAATGCAGGCAACAGAAAGCCTATTGGCTCATTACGAGGTCGCCCGCTTGGGTGATTTAATCTGCTCGACCGCCACTTGGAGCTTGATGAGCAGATGAAAGCACCTCGATATTGAGGAGCAGATGAAAGCACCTCGTTATTCAGTTTACTCCCGACGCAGCGAAATGACGGTCGATTCTATATTTGAAGGAGTTGATGTTATTCGCATTTACTACTTCTGAGGGAAGATTGTTCCAGTAGCGGATGACTCGGTTTGAAAAGAAACTCCTTCCAATGTCTGTGTTACATCGACTCGACAGAATGGGTAAACCGTTATTTCTAGTTCTTGTGTTGGTTTGAAGTTCAAAGAATTTGGAGTAATCGACGTTATTGAACTTTTTCAGATACTTGAAGACTTAAATCATATCCCTTCGTAGGCGTCTTTTCTCCAATGTAAAGAGATTGAGTCGCTTGAGTCGTTCCTCGTACGGTTGAGCCCTTAAGGTTGGAATCATCTTTGTGGCGCGTCGTTGAATCCTTTCCAGTAAAACAATGTCCTTTCTGTAATTAGGAGACCAAAATTGTGCCGCATACTCGAGGTGCGGTCTTACCATGGAATTATACAAGGATAGCATCACGTCTGGTGTTTTACACTCGAAATTCCTCGCTATGAACCCGAGCATAGCGTTGGCTTTGTTGTATGCTGTTTTACAGTGATTCGCGTGTTTCAGGTCACTGCTGATAGTGACTCCAAGATCCTTTTCCTCCTGCACCCAAGCATAGTGTTGGCTTTGTATGCTTTTTTACAGTGATTCGCGTGTTTCAGGTCACTGCTGATTGTGACTCCAAGATCCTTTTCCACCTGCATCGCCTGCAGAGGTTTCCCATTCATGATGTATGTGTGGTTACTATTTTGGGACCCAATGTGCATAACTTTGCATTTGTCGACATTAAAACACATTTGCCATTGGAGGAGAAGGAAGAGGAAGGAGGAGGAGGAGGAAGTACAACATGAGACTTAAGGAGAGGAGGGTTAACAGATGAGGAAGGAAAGGAAGGGAACTGTGTATGCAGAGGAGGAAAAAGGAAGGAAGAGATGATGATGATGATGAGGAGGAGGAGGAAAAGGGGATGAGAGAGAGAGAGAGAGAGAGAGAGAGAGAGAGAGAGAGAGAGAGAGAGAGAGAGAGAGAGAGAGAGAGAGAGAGAGAGAGAGAGAGAGAGAGAGAGAGAGAGCGAGAGGAGACATGAAGGACTTTGAGGAGAAGAAACTAGTGATGGAAGAGGTAGAGAGGAGAGAGAGAGAGAGAGAGAGAGAGAGAGAGAGAGAGAGAGGAAACTCAAGAAGGCAGAATAATCAGAGACGCGTCTATTCACATGCCGTCCTCAAGATCACCTGTCATCCCGGACTCTAAAGGAAAAAAGAACATGGTGAGTTAAGGGTAGACTGAAGAAATGAAGGTGGAGAAAACGGGAAGACTTAGAGGGTCACTACACTCTCCTCTTGCCCCCCCCCCCCCCTCTCTCTCTCTCTCTCTCTCTCTCTCTCTCTCTCTCTCTCTCTCTCTCTCTCCTTTTTTTACTACTTTCCACACACACACACACACACACACAGACACACACACACTCACAGCAATCCAATGTTTTTGCTGCACAGTACTACTCGTGAGCACTTGTTATTCATTCACCTGCCTTGTCTGTCTTTAAAACTCTTTAACATTACATACAAATCTCCAACCGTATTTGTATCAACTGAGCAACTCTTAAATTCATCTCATTCATCCATGTGAGGTGAGGAAGGGAGGGAAGAAGGGTGAGGTGTGTATTTATTGTAAATGCATTTTTGTTTTCGGTGTAAAAATAACTATATTAAAACATAATATGACTGACAGAACAAGTGCCTGCAGGAGCAAGATGCGTGTGCAGGCAACAGTCATGTGGGGCGTAGACATGTACGCGAAGGCAACACACTCATGAGAACACACATGAACAGGTTGGCAGTGTAATGGTGCCAAGGTAAAGCAAAACCTTTGACAGTAAAAACCGTTGATATCACAAGCAACTTACCGGGACGCTTAACCTGGCAGTGGTCCCGTAGCACGCCGGTGGTTCAGTGGGTGTGGTGCTCCGCCTTCATCCCCGAGGCCCGGGTTCAGTGCCCGGCGCTCAGTGCTGTACATTTACAGATCTCCTGGTGTGTTGTTACAGTTTCCCTGATGATGGTGTTAGGGTCCGTGACAAAGGCACTCCCTCGTCACCACCAGGTCCTGCCAGGCCCTGGACCCACCGCTGTGTCCCGTCCCCAAACAGGGTAATGAAGCGCCACATAGCGGGAGAACTTCATGCCTTTATTGAGGAGTAAATACAATGAAAGCATAAAATGAGAGTTGTCCGTGGTCCGTTGGCGGTGTTCGTGCGGGTCAGGTCATGGTGGAGGGGGTCAGCACTTTGACACACGTAGCCACCTCAGGGAAGGAAGAGCCTCAGCGGGCTCTCACCCCCGGCCTAAGGACCAAGGAAGTCAAAATTAAGAATGAGGAATTGGGAGCGCGAACCACCAGAAGAGTGCACCGTGACCGCCGAACACCCCCATCTAGCGGGGCAGACCCTTACCTGGTCTTGGTCTCCGATCTGGCCTGGGTAAGCGCGGGGGTCTTTCTTTTGGTTTTGGTTTGGGTTTGGGTCTGGCCCTGGCCCTGGATACGGCTCTCGATACGGCTCTGACTGCGGCTCCGACCAATGGCTGGGGCTCAGGCTCAGGCACCGGCGAGGCCTCGGTGGTGGTGTCGCCGGTGCTGGCCAGCAAGGCGCTGCACACCCTGTGGGAGAGGAAAGGAACACCTGGGGCTACTGATGCACAGTGACGCATGCAGCAAGCAAGACTACCTGCATGCCCCCTCCCACACCCCCAGACACACACTTACAGCAGCACCACCAGCAGGGTGCGAGTGTTCATGGCTGCAGAGGATGAGGAGGTGTGTGCCCCTCGCCGGGACGCGCTCCCTTAAATACCCGTCCCAAAAGCGAGGGCTGCGCCGCCGGGTCTCCAAGGTAATTCCAAGGTGTTATTTCCAGCCCTCTGGAAGAAGTTGAAGGATGTTGAAAAAAATTCCCCGAGCCGCCCCTATAATCTCTCTCTCTCTCTCTCTCTCTCTCTCTCTCTCTCTCTCTCTCTCTCTCCCCTGATATCTGATGATTAAGAAATGATAATAATAACAGAAATAATAATGATGAAAGTAATATAAAAAGATAATAAAGGTGATTTGGATACAGAAATATAAAAAGGTGCAAGGGAATTTAAATGGACAGATGTATTCGTAATTATGTAAAGGTAATTCGTGGATTAGATAGACAGATAGACAGATAGATGAAGAAATAAACAGATAGATAGGTGGATAGATAGATATTTTGACAGAAAGATCAATAGACAGGCAAAAAGACGAACAGATGGAAAGAAATATAGATATAGAGATAGATATAGAGAGAAAAATGTTACACAAGGACTGATAGACAAATGGGAGAGTCGGGAATATACAAAGAAAGATAGAGATAGGAAGAGAAAGAGATATTAAGAGAGTAAACAAAAATAAATAAATGAGTACATACTAGCATGAGAGAGAGAGAGAGAGAGAGAGAGAGAGAGAGAGAGAGAGAGATATGACCCCCTTGGTTGCATGGATACTCAACACAGTTTGTCAGAATTTCCAATCGTGAAGATAAATTTTCCAGAGAGAGAGAGCTTAGCCAGGCGTCCTCTACATTGCCATCATCTGATAGTTGCATATCTATTAGTTTTCGTCGGATTTCTACGAAGTTGGCTCTTTTGAAATTGGGCACCTTTACTTTATTTTCAGTCACCGATGTTTGAGCTTTAATGTCAACGCGCACTAGTTTATGATCGCAGGAACCGAGATGTTCTACCGTGACATTACTGACTAGGTTATCTTGGGTCGCTATAACAAGGTCAAGTATGTTATTTTGTCGAGTTGGCTCAGAAACCATTTGGCATAGATAATTTTCCTCTAAAAATTCGATCATTCTATGGGGCTCACCTTCTGTACCCGACAGTGTCGCCCAGTCGATATGGGGGAGGTTAAAGTCTCCTAGTATCAGTGAGTCGCTGTTATTAAGTGACTGCCTTAAGACGCTCTACATTTCAAGATCGGCATCGAGTGATTGCCCCGGAGGCCTGTAAGTGACAGATATATTTAAATTGACTTTTGCAGTGTTTATTCGCACGCACAAATGTTCAACGTTACTGTTTCTTGGTGTTTTGTCAGTGGGTTGCAAATAGCTTTTGACAAAAAGGGCGACACCACCCCCTCAACGGTTTACACGATCATTGTTGAAGAGTCTGTAGCCATCTATGTTGTATTCGGAACTTAAATCAATATTTGTGGTGTCGATAAATGTTTCGGTTATAGCAATTACGTCAAAGTTTTCTGTCAGATCAAGACATCGCAGTCCATCAAACTTGTTTCTTAGGCTACGCGCATTGAAACTAAGGACTCTTAGGTTATCTTGAGGCTTGGTAATAGAGGTGGTGGTACTGGAGGGTTCAGTGTTACGAGTTTGTTGTGGTGTATGGTGTCTGTTTACACGGGCGGAGAGAGAGAGAGAGAGAGAGAGAGAGAGAGAGAGAGAGAGAGACTTCTTCGTCTTAACGTCTTAAAGATTTTCTCCCTTGATAGGGGGACAGGGCCTTTGCTCAAAGGCGGCCCTGTAAAGGGAGGCGCTCAGCGCTGTACATTTACAGATCTCCTGGTGTGTTGTTACAGTTTCCCTGGTGATGGTGTTAGGGTCCGTGACAAAGGCACTCCCTCGTCACCACCAGGTCCTGCCAGGCCCTGGACCCACCGCTGCCCCCCGTCCCCACACAGGGTAATGAGGCGCCACATAGCGGGAGAACTGCATGCCTTTATTGAGGAGTAAATACAATGAAAGCATAAGATGGGAGTTGTCCGTGGTCCGTTGGCGGCGTTCGTGCGGGTCAGGTCATGGTGGAGGGGGTCAGCACTTTGACACACGCAGCTACCTCAGGGAAGGAAGAGCCTCAGCGGGCGGTCACCTCCGGCCTAACGACCAAGGAAGTCAAAATTAAGAATGAGGAATTGGGAGCGCGAACCACGAGAAGAGTGCACCGTGACCGCCGAACACCCCCACCTAGCGGGGCAGACCCTTACCTGGTCTTGGTCTCCGATCTGGCCTGGGTAAGCGTGGGGGTCTTGGTCTGGGTCTGGGTATGAACCTTGGGTTGGCCTCAGGCTCCGGCACCGGCGAGGCCTCGGTGGTAGTATCGCCGGTGCTGGCCAGCAAGGCGCTGCACACCCTGGGGGAGAGGAAAGGAACACCTGGGGTTACTGATGCACAGTAACGTATGCAGCAAGCAAGACTACCTGCATGCCCCCTCCCACACCCCCAGACACACACTTACAGCAGCACCACCAGCAGGGTGCGAGTGTTCATCGCTGCAGAGGGTGAGGAGGTGTGTGCCCCTCGCCGGGACGCGCCCCCTTAAATACCCGACCCAAAAGTGAGGGGTGCGCCGCCGGGTCTCCAAGGTTATTCCAAGGTGTTATTTCCAGCCCTCTGGAAGAAGTTGAAGGATGTTGAAAAAAATTCCTCGGGCCGCCCCTATAATCTCTCTCTCTCTCTCTCTCTCTCTCTCTCTCTCTCTCTCTCTCTCTCTCTCTCTCTCTCTCTCTCTCTCTCTCTCTCTCTCTCTCTCTCTCTCTCTCTCTCTCTCTCTCCTGATATCTGATGATTAAGAAATAATAATAATAAAGGAATAATAATGATGAAAGTAATATAAAAAGATAATAAAGGTGATTAGGATACAGAAATATAAAAAGGCGCAAAGGAATTTAAATGGACAGATGTATTCGTAATTATGTAAAGGTAATTCGTGGATTAGATAGACAGATAGACAGATAGATGAATAAATAAACAGATAGATAGGTGGATAGATAGATATTTTGACAGAAAGATCAATAGACAGGCAAAACGACGAACAGATAGAAAGAAATATAGATATAGAGATAGATATAGAGAGAAAAAAGTTACACAAGGACTGATAGACAAATGGGAGAGTCGGGAATATACAAAGAAAGATAGAGATAGGAAGAGAAAGAGATATTAAGAGAGTGAAAAAAAAAGAGAATATACTAGCATGAGAGAGAGAGAGAGAGAGAGAGAGCGATGACCCCCTTGGTTGCATGGATACTCAACGCAGTTTGTCGGAATTTCCAATCGTGAAGAAATATTTCCCAGAGAGAGAGAGAGAGAGGGGGAACTGGGCGAATATGTAAGTATTGTGTAAGGGGGAGGGATAGTGTCTATTTTTTTTTTCTTTATTATTCACATCATTTCCCTCATCTTATTTTTGTCACTGTCTTTTATGTTATTTTCTTTTTTTTTATGTCATTTTACTCTTTATGTCATTTTTTGCGCTTTTCTTATTAATGTTTTTTTTGTTGTTTTTGTTTTTGTTTTTATAATATTCTCACGTTTACCTCATTTCCCTCTTTTCCTGTTGTCATTTTCTTCATTTCTTGTGCTCATTTTCTCTTCTCATTTTCTTATCTTCTTATTCTCATTTTCTTTTCTTATTCTCATTTTCTTTTCTTATTCTCATTTTATTTTACCTATTGTCAGTTTTTTTCTTTTTGCTATTGTCATATTCTTCTTATTGTCATTTTTGGGTCATTTTCTTCTTTTCCCCTTGTCATTTTCTTCTTTTTTATTATAATTTTCTTCTCTTCCTATTGTCATTTTCTTCTTTTCTTTTCATTTTCTTCTTTTCCTATTGTCATTTTCTTATTTTCTTGTCGCGTACACTTAGAGAACTGGTTACCCTTCACTTCGCCTTTAGGAAAATCATATTAATAGTAACCGAGTCAAAAGAGGAGGAGGAGGAGGAGTAGGAAACATGGAAATGCAGGCAACAGAAAGCCTATTGGCTCATTACGAGGTCGCCCGCTTGGGTGATTTAATCTGCTCGACCGCCACTTGGGGCTTGATGAGCAGATGAAAGCACCTCGATATTGAGGAGCAGAAGAAAGCACCTCGTTATTCAGTTTACTCCCGACGCAGCGAAATGACGGTCGATTCTATATTTGAAGGAGTTGATGGTATTCGCATTTACTACTTCTGAGGGAAGATTGTTCCAGTAGCGGATGACTCGGTTTGAAAAGAAACTCCTTCCAATGTCTGTGTTTCATCGACTCGACTGAATGGGTAAACCGTTATTTCTAGTTCTTGAGTTGGTTTGCAGTTCAAAGAATTTGGAGTAATCGACGTTATTGAACTTTTTCAGATACTTGAAGACTTGAATCATATCCCCTCGTAGGCGTCTTTTCTCCAATGTAAAGAGATTGAGTCGCTTGAGTCGTTCCTCGTACGATTGAGCCCTTAAGGTTGGAATCATCTTTTTGGCGCGTCGTTGAATCCTTTCCAGTAAAGCAATGTCCTTTCTGTAATTAGGAGACCAGACCTGTACTGCATACTCGAGGCGCGGTCTTACCATGGAATTATACAAGGATATCATCACGTCTGGTGTTTTACATTCGAAGTTCCTCGCTATGAGCCCAAGCATGGTGTTGGCTTTGTTGTAGGCTTTTTTACAGTGATTCGCGTGTTTCAGGTCACTGCTGATAGTGACTCCAAGATCCTTTTCCTCCTGCACCCAAGCATAGTGTTGGCTTTGTATGCTTTTTTACAGTGATTCGCGTGTTTCAGGTCACTGCTGATAGTGACTCCAAGATCCTTTTCCTCCTGCATCGCCTGCAGAGGTTTCCCATTCATGATGTATGTGTGGTTACTATTTTGGGACCCAATGTGCATAACTTTGCATTTGTCGACATTAAAAAGACATTTGTCATTGGAGGAGAAGGAAGAGGAAGAAGGAGGAGGGGGGGGGGGGGAGATTGCTCACTCTTGCACGAGGGAGCACGGGCCTTTGCCAAAGGCGGCCCGTAGCAGGGAGCCGTCAGACCGACTCTATCGGCGATCGAAATCTAGCCGACCAAGTCGGTCTGTCGACGAGGACTGGCGTGTCTCTGAGGAGGAGGAAGTACAACATGAGACTTCAAGAGAGGAGGGTTAACAGATGAGGAAGGAAAGGAAGGGAATTGTGTATGCAGAGGAGGAAAAAGGAAGGAAGAAATGATGATGATGATGAGGAGGAGGAGGAAAAAGGGATGAGAGAGAGAGAGAGAGAGAGAGAGAGAGAGAGAGAGAGAGAGAGAGAGAGAGAGAGAGAGGCATATGAAGGGCTTTGAGGAGAAGAAATTAGTGATGGAAGAGGTAAGGAGACTATCAGGAGAGAGAGAGAGAGAGAGAGAGAGAGAGAGAGAGAGACGCGTCTATTCACATGCCGTCCTCAAGATCACCTGTCATCCCGGACTCTAAAGGAGAAAGAGAAAGAGAACATGGTGAGTTAAGGGTAGACTGAAGAAATGAAGGTGGAGAAAACGGGAAGACTTAGAGGGTCACTACACTCTCTCTCTCTCTCTCTCTCTCTCTCCTTGTTTTACTACTTTCCATACAGAAACACACACACACACACACACACACACACACACACACACACAGACACACACACACTCACAGCAATCCAATGTTTTTGGTGCACAGTACTACTCGTGAGCACTTGTTATTCATTCACCTGCCTTGTCTGTCTTTAAAACTCTTTAACATTACATATAAATCTCCAACCGTATTTGTATCAACTGAGCAACTCTTAAATTCATCTCATTCATCCATGTGAGGTGAGGAAGGGAGGGAAGAAGGGTGAGGTGTGTATTTATTGTAAATGCATTTTTGTTTTCGGTGTAAAAATAACTATATTAAAACATAATATGACTGACAGAAATTAATCAACATCTGTTTCTACTTGAACGTAGGTATACGGTCCCTGAAAGTCAAGATCAAGACCAAGATTGCCCACTGCCCATCAAACGTGGCATCATGGTGTTATTAGTGAATATCATGTTCCTCAGCAGCTCAGCGAAAGTCACCGTCCGAAGGTCTGGGTCCTGAGAGAGGAAAGGAGAGGAGGAGAGCAAGTTTGAGGCTGATGACGTCATTGAGGTGGGAGGAGCACTTGTCTCAGCCGGCGAATCAGGGTGACGTGAGACGTCCTGGCTAAAATTGGCGTCACACTGGACCCAAATCTGGCGAGCTCGAGCTCTGGCTGGCAGTTTTTGCTCGCGAGCAAGTCACTGTTGTCGTCACACTGACGAGCGACGAGGGGCGAGCGACGAGCAACATTGTAAACAAAGCCTCAACCTTGGCGCCTACTACACCTACGCTTCGCATTACGGCTAAGTGTGCAGCTGTGACGGCATTACTTGCCGTTACTCAACGAGCTCAGAAGAAGAAAAGACGAGTCTGGGTTCGGTCATGGACTCATGGCTGAAGAGAAGGGAGGGAGACCCATGGCGTGTACAACATCATAACATCATAACTTTCTTCAGCGTAGACTTAAATAAATGTGGATGACTGTGGTACCACAACTCGGGATGGTCCCTGACTCTAAATATTAAAAAATGCATAATACCAGAAGACCAATGAACTCTAGAACTAGGAGTGAAGGTGGTCATGGCGAGTGTTTACTTCAGCTGGGCGGTCTTGGTCTTGGTCAGGGATCCAGAAATCAAAATAAAAACCAACACTAGTTTTCACAATATTATAAATTATTACAAACACCATCAAACATCAAACGAGTATGTGAATAAGTTCTCTAATATCATGGGTATACGGATTCAATACACTAGGCAATATATATTATTCACATATCGGTGCACCAAAGAGCTCATTTGACTGCCAGCTCGCCGAGCTGCTCCCCGTCCAAGCAGCGAGCTAAACGCAGGAGCAAAAGCTCACGAGCGAGCCACCCCGCGAGCAAAAGCTGCCAGCAAAAGCTCGTGCTCGCCAGATTTGGTCCAGTGTGACGCCGGCTTAACGTGAGCGGGGTGCCTGAGAAACAGAAAATAGCTCAAGCCTATCCGCTCTAGTACCCCCACTAGTGCATGAGCAAAGCCTCATCCGTCAGCATTTTGCTTACGGACGGGACCTGCTCAACCAAAATTGTTCCCGAGAAATACCGCCTCCGCTGGGTCACCCACCAAATACCTCTCGCTCGACTCTCGCTGCCGCTCCGCGTAGCCCCGCCTTCCTTACCATATATGGTAGTCGTGTAATGCCGGGATGTGAAGGCAGGAGAAGAAACTTAGAAGTATAAGGAAAAGACGTAGGTTGTCATTATAAGTGATTACAAGTAGTTATAAGTGAGCATAAGTAGTTATGAGTAGTTATAAGTCACTATAAGGCCATCATAGATATGTAAGAAATTGCATTTAGGTATCCTTGATCACAACCTATAACATAACACATCACCCCCCCCCCCCCTCAGACTACTATTACACAATGTGGTGCAATACTTACGTCACTTTCCCGCCAGAACTTAGCGTCTGTCGCCCCTCCCTTTCCTCCCCTTCCCCCCTACCAGCGCACGCACTTCGGAATTGTTGCCAGCCCTTGCTTGTCAATGCCCTATCAGTTAAATTCATCCACCCTTGCGTAGATTTTTTCCGCTGCTCCACATGAAATTTCGTCACCTTGCACGTTAAGAGACCGTACCCATATATAAACTACCCTAGTCTTCCCTTCATTTTGGAATTAAACCGTAATAGATTATAAATCAGCTACTTGGCCTCCATTGTCCGCGCGACGGGGCCGCCCCAGGGCGGGTATAAAAACTCGGGGTAGCGTTTTCCCGGGCGCCCGCACGGCTATGGGGTGCATTCAACACTCCGTAAATGCGGACACGTTGACTCCCCATGGCCCAGGGCGGCGAGCACAGCTCAGCGACCCACACCTCTGCAGGGCTCTAAACACAGCCCATCCAGTCACCGAACTGGTAAATATCAAAGAAGAAGAAGAAGTTTTCCCGGGCAGACTCGAGGCTCACCCGCTGTGTTTTACAGGTATGTACGTGGCTCTCCCGCCTTCGCCCCCCCCCCATTTGTTCCCCCCCTACGTGCTCCCCAGTTCAATTACCGTCTCCCCTTTAGCCAATGTGTATCTTAATAATCCTGTAAATGCATTTCTGATCCCAGCAAATGAAATAGGAGACTCGAGGCTCACCCGCTGTGTTTTACAGGTTCTGGCGGCCCACTCCCTGCACACACACACACACCCCACACACCCACACGAACCCGTGTATCTTTCCCGACGTGTTCTTTTAGTTGTTAATCTCAGTACTCCTCTTCTTTCCGTGATAGTGGTTGTAGGAGAGAGACCCCTTAAGCGTTCTTGGAGCCTTATGGGGTTGGAACGGGGAATCGAACTCCAAAATTTCCTTCTTTATCCCCTATTGCAGAAAGTATTTTTTGTGAGTATATAGGCCATTAATCTGTGGTTTATCTCTTGAGTAAGAAGTGTTAGTAAAATAGGGGGCTGTATGTTTTGTCGTTTCGACAGAAATTGTTCTCGCTGTGTACGGGCCTCCCAGGAAGTGTAGAGTCCCCCCTCCCTGTGGTTTTGTCATATATCTTATGTACCTGTTTTGCAATAGTTGTACACCCGCGCAAGGGTAAGGGTTTCGTGGAGAATTCTCAGCCATGTTCTGATTACCATTGTGAGAGGAGAAACTAGAACCCAGTCGTGTGTCCATTCCCCCACTTCTGTCAGTTTCGGGTAAATCGTGCCTTCAGTGAGCAGTTAACTGTAAACCGTGTCGTCAGTTATGACTATGTATACCTTCTAAACTAAGTCTCACATGAATAAATGTACCAACCCCTATTTATAGGCCTTTATTTCTTATCTCTTCTCCCCGTCGTGAGTTTTGTCCGGCCGGTTGTGGAGTTAAAGTACATTTTTACCGCCCCGAGTCCTCCCCCTTCACCACGTTACCCCCTGCCCAAGGGATCAGAGTCTCGCTCTGGGTCACTTTAATCCCTCATTAAATCCTTAGTCTTTTATATACATATACTTTAAGGTTCCCAGTGAGCTACCGGTGACATAGTTCATCGGTAGATCTCTGGGTGGTGGCAGCAAAACTACCCCCAGGGCGAGTACCCCTTGTTTTTCCCCAGATATCCATTAGTTGAATTTCCCTTTTTAACATCATTTAGTGCCCCGAATTTCCGGGCACGACAGTTGTGCGGAGCCAAAGACGGAATTCCAGGCCTGGTCACCCCTAGTGTGGACGCCACTGAAAAGGGAATCAGAAATTAACTTCGGGGAACAATGCGAACCGAGCGGAACGGCGCCACTCTTAAATACTTGCCTGCGCTATTACGGGCTTGAGCCGACCACCAGGCCCACCAAGAAAGCCTACCGCTCGAACACACTCATCTGAACTATTACGGGGTTCCACTACAACGATAAGTCTTGTATTACGCCTAGAACACACAGAACACTAAACAACTGAGTGAACGCCTAATGCTGGGATCACCATCCGCGATTTCGCTCTGCGACGGTTGGCGATTTTGAAAATTTTCAAAATCGGCATATACGCTCGACATCGTAGCGACGTCCCTGCGATGCGATTAGTCGCAATTGTCGCGCGGTAAAGTTCGCACGACTTGCGGTTGCCGGCCCGTCGCGCGAACATTTTGAAATGTTCAAAAAGTCTTTTGAAGTCTGCGATAGTGGCCAAATCGCACGATTATTCGCACGGTTAAGCGAGAGACCATCGCAGTATGCGCTCGCATACCCTCGTCAAGCGCAAGGGGTCGCGGTGTATGCGAGCGTATATGCGAGTGACTTTGTACATCGTGCGTATGGCAGCGACGCTGCTTCGGGAAGCGAGATGGCAGCGAGGGAGCGGGAGGGTGTGAAAAACCGTTGGCGTCTTGGGAAGCGACCGCTCGCTCGCACTCAACGCTGTCCAACCACACGCCGCTACCCTGCCCGCCTGCAAAATAATAGCCTAATATTTATGAATTTATAATAATAGCATATTATTCCTAACTGCTAAATAATAGCTTAGTGTACCTGAATGGAAAATAATAGAACAGTATTCCTAAATGCAAAATAATACCCTAGTTGTCATAAATGCAAAATAATAGAATAGTATTCCTAACTGCTAAATAATACCCTAGTGTTCATGAATACAAAATAATAGAATAGTATTCCTAACTAACTGCTAAATAATAGCCTAGTGTTCATGAATACAAAATAATAGAATAGTATTCCTAACTAACTGCTAAATAATAGCCTAGTATTCATGAATACAAAATAATAGAATAGTATTCCTAACTAACTGCTAAATAATACCCTAGTGTTCATGAATACAAAATAATAGAATAGTATTCCTAACTAACTGCTAAATAATAGCCTAGTATTCATGAATACAAAATAATAGAATAGTATTCCTAACTAACTGCTAAATAATACCCTAGTGTTCATGAATACAAAATAATAGAATAGTATTCCTAACTAACTGCTAAATAATAGCCTAGTATTCATGAATACAAAATAATAGAAGAGTATTCCTAAGTGCAAAATAATAGCCTAGTGTTCATGAATACAAAATAATAGAATAGTATTCCTAACTGCTAAATAATAGCCTAGTGTTCATGAATACAAAATAATAGAATAGTATTCCTAACTGCTAAATAATAGCCTAGTGTTCATGAATACAAAATAATAGAATAGTATTCCTAACTGCTAAATAATAGCCTAGTGTTCATGAATACAAAATAATAGAATAGTATTCCTAACTGCTAAATAATAGCCTAGTATTCATGAATACAAAATAATAGAATAGTATTCCTAAATGCAAAATAATAGCCTGGTTTAACAAAATGCAAAATTATAAGCTAGTGTACACAGTAAAATTGTTAACTAGGGTACACAGTAAAATTATAATGTATTTCTCTTGACTACTTCATTAGCTTATTAGCAAGTTATTACAGATTGTAAAACTCTTTCCACTTACAATTTATTACAGAAATTGTAGATACGGTATAACATGCAGAAAACCTTACACCTTACGAATAAAATCCAATATTCCTCAAAACAACTTACGTCGTTCCCAGGAGATCTCGACCCCCAGGTTAAGAACTGCTGAATTAGAAGCAAGAAACAATAAAGCAATATCAGCAACAGCAAGGGAGGGTAGCACGGGCTACTACTTACTTGAAGCACTGGGTGGTCGTTACTAACCGACTATTAAATTTGAGTCGACACAAGCAACTGGCGTTGCCAAATGGGAATTATTTTACCATATTGAAAACCTATAAGGTCGGGATATGCAGGGTGCCAAGACTAATTCCTGGTTAGTTAGTTAGTGTGTGTGTGTGTGTGTGTGTGTGTGTGTGTGTGTGTGTGTGTGTATATATATATATATATATATATATATATATATATATATATATATATATATATATATATATATATATATATATATATATATATATAATGTATGATGTGTGGGGGGATGGATGGAAGAGAGAGCGCTAAGTGTTGCCCGGCTATATGGGTTGTACAGCGACACGCCCTCGACGTTTTCTCGACCATGCGTGCGACGTCGAGCGTCGTCGAGCGACTAGACCATGGGCGGTCGCGCATAGTCGCCAGGCCCTGCGTCCATCCCGGACCATCGCAACGGGTTTTATTTTCAAAATCGGGCTCCTCTGCGTACAGTTGCGCGCATTCACGCACGATTCACCTCGACGTCCCCTCGCCTGTCGCCCTCGTGTGCGTATAGGCGAGGGACCCTCCCTCGCCATGTTGCCGTGAGTTGAAACAGAGGCAAACGCGCAGAGACAATGGCGATGCGCCCACGATTTCGTGCATTTTCAAAATCGCCGACCGTCGCAGAGCGAAATCCCAGATGTGTGATCCCAGCATAACAAAGTGAGGTTCCTAACATCAGACAGAGCCTGAACGGTAATGTGACGCAATGCGAGCCAGTTAGCAAACTCATGGTGCCAGAAACGGTGTCTAAACAATCATATGAGCAGAAAACTGCCCACACTTCAGCTCTTTATCAATACGTCTACCTCTCCGCGGCTGTTCCTCCACCCTTCCTCCTTCCCCCGCCTCTCCTCAGAAAGGAGTCGCGTCATCACTCCTGACTCCCCGTGAACGACCCAAAGGTGAGGAACAACCATATGCCCCTTCCCCCCCACCCCCAGCACAGGGTAATGAGATGCTTTATAACAGGAAAACTGCATGCCTTTATTGAGGAGTAAATACTATGTAAGTATAATAGTGAGAGTTGTCCGTGTCCGCGGCCCGTGGTCCGTTGGCGGTGTTCGTGCGGGAATGGCGAATGTTAGGTCACGGTTGGAGCAAGGTTTAAAGAGATACAGTTGGAGGAGGTCCGCACGGACAATAACCACTGATACACACGCAGCCTGAGGGAAGGAAGAGCGTCAGCGGACAAGCACTACACGGGGGGCTGAGGGTCATATTCTTAAATGTTTCGGCACCCAAGCACACATATTGACAAAGCATTCACAGGAGTTTGGGGAATTTCCAGGAGTAGTTTTGTGACCCTGGTGGTAGTTTGACACTTCCTCTGTTACCATGAACCAAAATAACACTTAATAGAATCCGACTGCTCCCCTTTTCGGCCTGTGGAAATAGTTGGTGTGAGGGATGGAAGCGTCTGACAAGGTCGACCTAAGTGCCAAGGAAATAAGTCAAAGCTAAGAGCGAGGAACGTGAATTTCGAGGAAGTGTGCGCCGTGACCCCGAACACACTCACCGTGATGATGGTACCGTGGGGGTCGGGGTTTTGGTCTTGTGTAGGAACCGCGCCAGGGCTCAGGCTCAAACTCAGGCTCAGGCACCGGCAAGGCCTCGGCGGTGGTGGCCAGCAAGGCGCTGCACACCCTGGTGAGGGGAGGTAAGACACTGGGTTACAGATGTACTGTGACTCGTGCAACACACACACACACACACACATACACACACACACACACTCACAGCAGCACAACCAGCAGGGTGCGTCGCTCCATCTCGTGGGTCAGCAGGGAATGTTTGGGACTTCCATTTTCCCCGCCTCTTATACCCGCCTGGACACAGCGCCAGGTGCCAGGTGCTGTTTGTCAAGACGCGCCTGATGGATGGGTTTCCCGCAGACCCCGTGACCAGCGGCCCCGCCCCGGGCATATCATCCTGTTGTCTGGGTAGGCGGTGGCCGAGTGGCCAGCGTGCAGGCGTGGTGAGCCCGTGGCGGAAGATTACCCACATGCCGCCCGGGTCTTCAATCAACCTTAACTTCAGTGACTTCGGTCAAGATGAGAACCGTGGGGCAGCGTGGGCCAAGCAAACAGTCATGTCATGGCAGCCACTTTAAATTAAATTCGCCTGCGCCACTAACGGGCTGGGGCCGTCGAAGAGGCACCTCAAGAAAGCCACCTGCGCTACAGGCAGCATTTAAAAAAAAAAAAAAAAAAGCTCGTCGAGCACGCTCTGCCACCAGGCCAATCCCTGCCTCCCTCGGCGCTACACACACAGCACTTTGTCGGCCACTGTGTCGTCACTGCATTACACGAAATGTTCTTCCAAGCGTTGTGTCCTCGGAGTGATGGGTTCCTTGAAGAACGGAAGGGGGGTTGGGGAGGGAGGCTAGGGTCAACCAGCTGACCCGTGGCAGGTACGGAGCGCCATGAGCCGTGTTTTAACCGTTTGAGGTGAAGGCAGAGAGAGAAAGAGAGAGAGAGAGAGAGAGAGAGAGAGAGAGAGAGAGAGAGAGAGAGAGAGAGAGAGACTTCTTCGTCTTAAAGATTTTCTCCCTTGATAGGGGGACAGGGCCTTTGCTCAAAGGCGGCCCTGTAAGGGGAGGCGGGCAATTCAAGTCCCGGCGGGTGAAGGGACGCCTCCGCCGCCGCCACAGCCACGGGTAGCAGCCGGCGAGCAGCGACGGAGGCACAGGCCCTCCGGGCAGGCGCCCAGTAGCAACCCGTAGCGGTACACGGGCGACTTGACTGCAGCGGGGGGGCCCAAAGCGAGGATGACCAAGCGGGTCAACCTCGCCGCCGCAGAAGGGCCACCCAGCTGCTCGCCCACGGAGTGCTGGCGTTCCACTGAGAGAGAGAGAGAGAGAGAGAGAGAGAGAGAGAGAGAGAGAGAGAGAGAGATTACTGCAGCGTGTTGTCGTTGGTATTGACTGAAGGGCGTGGGTAAGCGAAGAGAGAGACTAAGGTTGGGTTACGAAGTGCACATTGTGGAGCATACGGGGTGTGGCGGGGGGGGGGGGGAGGGGGGGGAGCAGAACAAGTGCCTGGAGGAGCAAGATGTGTGTGCAGGCAACAGTCATGTGGGGCGTAGACATGTACGCGAAGGCAACACACTCATGAGAACACACATGAACAGGTTGGCAGTGTAATGGTGCCAAGGTAAAGCAAAACCTTTGACAGTAAAAACCGTTGATATCACAAGCAACTTACCGGGACGCTTAACCTGGCAGTGGTCCCGTAGCACGCCGGTGGTTCAGTGGGTGTGGTGCTCCGCCTTCATCCCCGAGGCCCGGGTTCAGTGCCCGGCGCTCAGTGCTGTACATTTACAGATCTCCTGGTGTGTTGTTACAGTTTCCCTGATGATGGTGTTAGGGTCCGTGACAAAGGCACTCCCTCGTCACCACCAGGTCCTGCCAGGCCCTGGACCCACCGCTGTCCCCCGTCCCCACACAGGGTAATGAGGCGCCACATAGCGGGAGAACTGCATGCCTTTATTGAGGAGTAAATATAGTGAAAGCATAACATGAGAGTTGTCCGTGGTCCGTGGTCCGTTGGCGGTGTTCGTGCGGGTCAGGTCATGGTGGAGGGGTCAGCACTTGCAGGAGCCTTGACACTCACAGCCACCCCAGGGAAGGAAGAGCCTCAGCGGGCGGTCACCCCCGGCCTAAGAACAAAGGAAGTCAACATTAAAAATGAGGAATTGGGAGCGCGAACCACGAAGAAGAGTGCACCGTGACCGCCGAACACCCCCACCTAGCGGGGCAGACCCTTACCTGGTCTTGGTCTCCGATCTGGCCTGGGTAAGCGTGGGGGTCTTGGTCTGGGTCTTGGTCTGCCCGCCTCAGGCTCCGGCACCGGCGAGGCCTCGGTGGTGGTGTCGCCGGTGCTGGCCAGCAAGGCGCTGCACACCCTGGGGGAGAGGAAAGGAACACCTGGGGTTACTGATGCACAGTAACGCATGCAGCAAGCAAGACTACCTGCATGCCCCCTCCCACACCCCCAGACACACACTTACAGCAGCACCACCAGCAGGGTGCGAGTGTTCATCGCTGCAGAGGGTGAGGAGGTGTGTGCCCCTCGCCGGGACGCGCCCCCTTATATACCCGTCCCAAAAGCGAGGGCTGCTCCGCCGGGTCTCCCAGGTTATTCCAAGGTGTTATTTTCAGCCCTCTGGAAGCAGTTGAAGAATGTTGATAAAAATTCCCCGGGCGGTCCCTATAATCTCTCTCTCTCTCTCTCTCTCTCTCTCTCTCTCGTCCTTATTAGTATTGTCACCATGAAGGACGAAGCAAGCAGAGACAGGAGTGCGCACACTCCGCCACACTCATCAGCCCCAAACACCCAAGACGCCGAGGAAAAAATACTAAATGAAAGCGACGTGAGAGAAGCAAAAAGAGGATTAGAGAGTAGATTATAATAATGGAAGAAGAGAAATGTAAGGTAAGAAATGTTTTAAAATTCATAAACAAACAAACAATAAAGATTAAGAAGTAAAACGTAAGGCTTTTCTTCTCATCAGCTCTCCTCCTCTTACCGATGGTCTTCTACCTCTTAAATTCCGCCGCCATATTGCCTTTCTTTCTATCTTCTATCGATATTTTCATGCTGACTGCTCTTCTGAACTTGCTAACTGCATGCCTCCCCCCCTCCCGCGGCACCGCTGCACACGACTTTCTACTCATTCTCACCTTATGTGAGAGTTAACCAGCATCTCCATTCTTTCATCCCCTTCACTGGTAAACTCTGAAACAGCCTTCCTTCGTCTTTATTTCCTCCTGCCTATGACTTGACCTCTTTCAAGAAGAATCACCTCTTCACCCGAAATTGACCTCTCTTTTGCTCCTCTTTACTTTTGTCTATTATGGGAGCGGCGAGTAGCGGCCTTTTTTTTTTCACATTTTTTGTTGCCCTTGAGCCGTCTCCTTTGATGTAAAAAAAAAACTAATAAAATATGAGCATCATATAAGCTGAGTGGTTAGCGTGCGGACCCCGCATTCATTACGCCATGAACAACGTCGATTCGAATCCCCACGCTATACCAACTGGGATTTTTCAGTCACCGCAGAGTGGCCTACGACTACCCACATGCTGTCCTGAAGGCCACCCATCAACCCGGACTCTAGAAGAAACCGTCCAAGTGAATAAAAAATGAGTTCCCGGGGTCAGCATGAGCCAAGCATAATTGGCGCCACTATAAAAATAAAAATTGCCTGCGCCATAACGGGCTTGGGCCGACCACCAGGCCCCTGAAGAAAGCCTACCGGCGCTATAGGCAGAGATGTAAAA